>NW_007246625.1:62477-109110 GCF_000164805.1 Carlito syrichta | reverse complement strand
AATTTTGTTCAGACAGTGGGGAGATTACATCTCTGTTTATGGAAGATGACTGTGGTGGCCAGGTAGAGAACAGATTGTAGGGGGCAAGACTGGAAGCAGGGGGACCAGGAGGCTGTTGCAGAAATCCAACCAGGAAGTGACAGTGGCTTGAACCTGAGTAGTATTAGTGGGAAGTGAGCTAGGAGGATGAATTTACCAGTATTTAGGAGATAGAATTAGTAATGTTTAGTGTAATATAGAGGGCTTGATAGGCCCCAAAGCTTCCTCATCCACAATACAGGCATTATTTTAGGAATATTGAACAGTTGTATGGGCTGGATACGGAGTGAAGAGGGAAGGAATGAGAGGCAAGAAGAGCCATTAGGGGAACTCCTAGAGGAGGCCATCAGTTTACTAGCTGCTTCCTTTCTCCTGGACCAGCAGTTAGATTGCTAGTTTTGTAGGCCGGCAACAAAATCTCTTGGGGGAGAATTTTAGGTAGATTCATAGGCCCTGATCCTGCACTTTCTGATTTAGTAGCTTTGCCTAGGAACGTACTATTTTATTTCATTTGAAATGAGGTCTCACTGTGTTACCCAAGCTGGACTTGAACTATCAGATTCAAGTGATCCTCGCACCTCAGCCTTCTGAGTAGCTGGGATTACAGGTATATGCCACCACACCCAACTGGAATGTATTTTTTTTTAAGATCCTAGATACTTAATTCTGCAAATGCACATATGGAAGACAATGACCTACAAGCCTTATAATACACCCCATAAGGCACCAGAGTTAAAAAAAGATTGTTCTGCACTTGATGTCCTGTGACCTTGGGGAAGTTAGTTGACTCCTAGGAGTCTCTTGCTTCTGGTAGTTTCTAGGCTTTCCCTTGGCTGCTAGAAAGCACCATTAGTACACCTGACATTTAAACCCTCAGAACTCGCCTCCTGCCATCTTTCTGCCCTTCTCTTTCCCTGCATCAGCTAAAAGAGGAGGTTCATTGATTAGGCTAGCTTTTTCTGAGCACTGCTTAAACCTCTAAACAGTCTGGACCCTGACTCCACCTGGACTCGCTTCTTGTGGATTTCATCTCTGCATTCAACACTGCCTTTTCACTGCTTCCTGGTGATAAGCCTATTGACCTCCAAGGGCCTACCAGAAACTCCTCACTCAGCAAGTCAGGGCATCTGCCTCAGGGACCAGAGCCCACAACTCCTTGAAAGAAGAAAAATGATCAAATAACCCACACTTGATAAAACCCACTTGACAAAGGCCTTGTTGGAAGCCTTCACTCTTTAGCACTGGCTTTTCACCATCTTCTTCAGATTAGATTTGATTTTTTTTCAGTGCTTCTTACTGTTGATTATTACTATTTTTCAAATTGAAAATAGCTTTATTAGTTTTCCTGATACTAAAATAATGCATGCTTAATAGTAAAAAAAATGAACAAAATAATTGAAATCTTATCACTCAGAGATCATTGTTAACATTTTAGTGTGGACTTTCAAGTAATCTCTCTAAGAGAAAAAATCGTACTATTTATATTACACAATATATCATAGATGTCTTCTCAAAGATATTATTTAAATGTTAGTTCTTACTAATATTGTTGATAACTTCATTTATTGTCATCCAGCTAAAAGTTTGGGTAGAAAAATATTCAGGAGACAGCCTTGTATACACTTCATTTTGTTCTTTTTTCCCATCAGAAGGCACCAAACTGGAGTTTTTGGTGTGTGTGTTTTTTTTTGTGATATATATCACTGGGGTGCCAAAAAAATGTATATACATTTAAAGCGATATTATCTGTGTATTACTTTTCGAAGTTGAATTGAATTACGGTGGCAATGTGTAGTATGATGTTCACTCAAAAAATGGCATTAATCACATGAATGCTAGCATCGCCATGTGACAGGCAGTACAAAGAAAATGACAAAGACGTGGTTGTCATTCAAGGAGAGCAAGACCGTTTTGAAGTGGTATTTGAAATTCAAAAACGTGTGGAAGTACATTGACAGTGGTGTAAGTATGCAACAGAACTTCCAACACGCCTAACAATTGCACGTATTCAAGATAAGTTTGAGACATGTGGTACTGCGTGTGATGTACACAAGGGAAGATCCAGTAGGCCTCTCACGGCAACAAGTTCTACAATAGTTCGCCATAATCACAAGTGTCTGGACACTGATAGTAACCACTTTGAGCACCTCATGTAATTGCAGAAGTCAAACGTGACTTGTATTCATCTTTTGTTTTCGGTATAGATTATTAAAATTTTAATACATTTTTTTCTTTTCTTAAAATATATATACATTTTTTGGCATATATATACATACATACATACATACATATAAGACTATGATTATTGCTTCATCAAACTGTTTTTTTAAAATGTATTTGTTTACTTTTGTTCCTTATCAAAGAAATGTGTGTTCATTGTAGAGAATGTAGAGTACAGAAGATTGTTTAGAAAAACTGGGAAATACTCATTCTATAATCTCACATTGGAGAGACAACTGCTCTTAACATTTTGGATTATTTCTTCTTTGCTTTTTTTAACTACATGGTTTTAAACATGATTGAGAACAGATAGTATATATACAATTTTGTATCCAGCTTTTATTTTCTGTTTGGCATTAGCATTTTCTTATAGCTTGAAAAACTCTTTGCAGAAAACCATTTCTAATGGCTGCTGAATAGTCCATCTTGTGGTTATACCCTTAATTCATTTTCATAAGTCCTCTTTTTGGACATTTAGTTTGTTTAAACTTTCTTGTTATTATAAATGAAGTTCCAATGAATATCTTTACACATAAGTCTTTGTTGAGATGATTTCCTTAGAATAGAACGTCCCAATGTGGAATTGCTGCACAAAGGGAATGCATATTTTTAAAGTTCTGGCATGTACCACCTAATTGCTTGCAAGATTTTTAGAGTATGTGCGTTTTTAAATAAAATTTTGCCTTTCCTAACCCCTAACACCTGAATCTAGAATTTTTAATATGAGTTTTAAATGATTATCTTGGCTATGGTGTTGTATTTATTTTCACACTCTACAGAAAAGGTTAAGTTGTTCTTTGTATAAATTCATACAACCTTTCTAGAGCACAATATACCTTATATATGTCAAAATCCATACATTTCTGATTCAGTGACATAGGAATTTATCCAAAATAGTCAAGAATCTTACCTATAAGGATGTTCATTGACATATTATGTAAAATAGTAGAAACTTGAGACTGTCTAAATTTCTGACAGTGGGAAAATAAATAGTTTTATATTTATTCATTGCAGTCTATGTAGAATGACACTTATACAAATATTTTACAGACATGGTAAAAAAATTCTTTTTAAAGGTAGGTTATGCAGTGGGGTTGTGATTTCATTTTTATAAAGAAAAGTCACATGTACATAGGGTTGGCAGCTTATGCACATTAAAATATTAAAGGTGATATTCCAGATGATGGGACTATGAACAATTTTGATATTATTTTTTCTGTTTTTAAAATTTTTCAAAATTCTTTTGAGGTCAGATTATTAAAAACTGTATTCTAAAAATGTTTCTTAAATTTTTGGTATATAAGAATGAAATGATTCAGTTGTAGGTTCTATCCTTACAGTCATGCTTAACCCCCAAACTCTCTCAACGCCGCCAAATTTCCAAACCCTAGCTTTCTTGAAGAAGGACTAGGGTCTTCCTACTCCGGACTATGACGTCTGCCAGCCTGCTGTTTCATCTTTGCTTTAGCTTGCTATCAGTGGACTTGATGATCATTAAAGTACTTGGCAGAAACCAGCAATAACTCTGGCCAAGATCCTTTCACTGTTGCCTTTCTCTGTGAAATAGAGCTGCTCTGAAATGAGTGAAACTAGGTGCTAGTAGGGCTAAAGGAGTGGAGGCTCCTGGCTGACTGGAAATAGTCCATCTTGGACCCGGCAAGCCAGTGGGTGTTTTGAGCCAGGCTTCAAGGATGGCTTGTAGGCAGGCCTGCTCCAGGGGCGTACTCTATGCTCCTGCCATCCTCCTTCTCTGTCCCTGACCTCTGTTTTCCTGAACTTGTAAGTAACAAATGTGATGGTGATGATGATGATGATGTTGTTACAATCTTTATGAGGCAGCATATTGCAATGGAAAGAGCCCCTGCTTTGGAGTCAGGCTTGGATTAAAATTCTAGTTCTTTTCTTAGCTGATAAGGTCAGCAAATGGCTTCACCTTTCTGAACCTCTGTTTCTTCATCTGTAAAGTGGGAACAGAAAGTGCCTGTCTTTCAGGAGATACGCAGACCAAATGACACTACATACTTTAAAGTGGCTAGTATGGTTGCTGGTCCTCAGTAATTGCTCACCCTGTTTGTTTATCCCACTCCTTTCCCAACCTTGTGACTTTACATCTGGGACTGGAATTGACTCTCTGATGACCCTAGCTCAGCTTGCCTGGAATGAGTGAGGCCTAGGCCAAGTGGTGTGGATCCCTCCAAAGAGAATTGGAGCCTGAAACTCATCATCAAGGTAAAATGAGTTCTTGGCTCAGCCATACCACTGACTTTTTAATGGGATCTTGGGCAAATCAGTTAACATTCTGTGCCTTGGTATACTCCTTTTAAAATGGAGAGATTACCTACTCCACCTACTTGGTAGAAGTTATGTGAGGTTGTTGGATTTGAATGTAGTAACAGAACAAAACACCTTTGCATAACTACTATGCAACTGTCAAGTGAATTACTGTTCATAAAATGGTAAAGGAAATAGTATTTCATATGTAGTAATTATTATGTACAATGATGCAGGTGAAATTTTAGCCGGGTGCCTGGCACATAGTAAGTACTCAGTAAGTGGAGGCTCTTGTTGGCAGTGTGGTTGCCTTTGATCATCAATATTTTTAAAAGTCTGATAAAGATGAAAAAGATGAACTTGCAGGCAGACTGTCCCCAAGGGCACTTTGTGCCTAGAATATGGTAAAAAGTTAGTACATATTTTTATTAATTGGTTCAGAAGTGATAGTAAAAATCATAGTAACGAAACCAATATTTGCATAACAGATAACCGGTTTAAAATGGGCTTGTATATTCAGGATTCACAACTATTCTCTTGGGAAGGGACTAGCATCCTCATTTGATAGATAAAGAAATGGAGACTCTAAATGGGAAAATGACTTACGCATTTTTATCCTACTGAGAATTTAACCCAGAACCCACATTACCAAATTGTTACTGTAGAGGCTGGGAGTAGTGACTCACACCTGTGATCCCAGCACTTCGGGAGACTGAGGCAGGAGGATTGCTTGAGCCCAGGAGTTTGAGACTATCCTGGGCAATGTAGTGAGACCTTTTCTCAACAAAAAATTTTTAAAAATTAGCCAGGCATATTGGTGCATGCCTGTAGTTCCAGCTACACAAGAGGCTGAGGTGGAAGGATTGCATGAGCCCAGGAGGTTGAGGTTTCAGGGAGCCATGATTGTGCCACTGCATTCCAGCCTGGGTGACAGTGAGACCCTGACTCAGTAAATAAATAAATAAATAGCATTGTTACTGTAGGTTTCTTCCTCCTCCTAGTCTCCGTCCCTATCCCCAAACTACCCTCAAAGCCATTTTTCCAGAGGAGGCTGTCCCAGGTTGCCAACCTGCAGTTGTTGAGGTCCTGCTGGGCACCAGGCCACACCCCATGCAGGGCAGCTGGAGGGGACAAAAGCATCTCAAAGGTTTATGGCTGGCTGAGTGAGGAGGGACCAAGCTGACATTCTAAGTCCAACTCTTCTAGAGTGTCTGGCAGCCCCGGGAGCTTTGCTTTTTCTAGCTGAAGAAATGTACAGCTGTTGCTATGGCGAGAGCCTGGCTGTCTATCTGCCTGGGACTTGCTCTAAATCCTTTTTAGTTTTTACCCTCTTTAGTGCATTTAGTTCCCAGTTCCCAGCCAAGGCCTGTGGTCTGCAAATAAAGATGTCAGCCGCTGTGCTGCTGAGCACACAGATCTTGGGCACCACACTGCTGCCTTCAAAGCTTCCTGCCTTCAGTCCCATCTAGACATAGGAGGGAGGCTGCAGCACCTACTAAATTGTATTGTGTTTCATTTTTCATTCTTAGGGGGAGTACAGATTTATTTCAGAAAATTTGGAAAACAGAAAAGCACAGAAAACTTTAGTAATTATTCACTTATTATTAGTTCCTGAGAACTTGGTATATGCTAGGTCCCTAGGCTGGATGTGACAGATATGGACATGAATAATACATTACCTATCTTCCCATCACTAAAAGATAACCACCATTAATATCTTGGCAAATTTCCTTTCAGTTTTTAAAAGTAAGCAATTTTTGTTACATATTTTAGAAATCATTTCTATTATGTATGTACATAATTTTGTATCCTGCTGTTTCTTTAATTCAAGGATAGCATGAGCATGTTTCTATGATATTACAAATATCTTGAGACATTATTGAAAAAAAATTTTTTTTAGATTTAGAAAGCAATCTATGCTTGTTATAAACCATTCATACATTTTAGAAATATGTACTAGAATGTTATTCATATGTATACCCTATCCATAAGAAGTAGACAGTCTTAATACTTTAAATGACTATATGTATTCAACTATTTCCCTATTCTATAACTCTAGATTTTATGATTTTTATTATTAAAAATAAAGCTAAGATAAATATCTTTTTGTATAGAACTTGAGAAAATTTTTTAGATCCTGTTTATGTGATAATTTCTAAGCTGAGAGATTTTGGGGTTAAATGGTATGAACATTTGCATCAGTTTCAATTTCTGTCGATGACATGTAAGTGTATTCATTTCACCATAGCTTTCTGGCATTGAATATTGTAATTAAAAACCACAACATCAAATTTTGTTAACTATGATAGCTGAATTGTATCTTGTTTTAATTTGCATTTCTTCGATGTCTGTTGAATTTTCCATGTTTGTTAACCAGATGTGTACCTCATCTTTTTTCAAGGCATTTTTTTACTGCTTAAGTATTGGGATCTTAATATTCTTCTTATCAATTGTATGAGGGCTTTATATACAAAGTGTGTGAGGTGTAGAAAAGTCTAGAGGCTCATTAAGAGACAGATAAAATTGGCTTCTCTGTATCATATAATAATAGTTAAGGATTTGGAGCTGTGGAATCAGACTACCATGGATTAAATTTTGTCTTTTCTACTTTGTAGTTGTCTCTCCTAAGTAAGTAATCTAACTGCCTCAGTTTTCTTATCTGAAAAATGTGAGTAATAATAGTATCTATCACATGAGTTTCCTGTTAGGAAATAATAAGAACATATATATAAA
This sequence comes from Carlito syrichta, assembly GCF_000164805.1. NCBI lineage: Eukaryota > Metazoa > Chordata > Mammalia > Primates > Tarsiidae > Carlito > Carlito syrichta. The sequence continues at coordinate 101,847 of NW_007246625.1, read as the reverse complement.
GTTTTTAGTACAGTGCCTGGCTAGAACTTAATTAACATGAACTCTTGTCACTATTACTATTTCCCAGATAATCTTTTCATATTTCTGGAATATTTGTACCTCTAACCTTCTTCCACCCCATTTATCAGGCTATCTCATTTTGTGCTCTTGCAGATCAGCCAAATGGCCGATGACACAGTTGCAGAGCTGGACAGGCATCTGGAAGTGAAGACCAAAGAGCTCCTTGGATGAAAGTCCATCAAGGGCCAACAACACTTCAGAGTTTTTGGTGGATCCCATGGGTGGCAAATTGGCATCTCTCTCCACCCCCCATCTGTACAGAATAGGCTGTCACTATGCCGTCAGTCCTTTTGAGGCCCAGCCTTCCAGTGAAATACTCAGACTTGATTTTCTTCCTCCTATCCCCTGCCCACCCCATTCTTCTCTGGGCCTTCTGGCATGGGTGGCCCTCAGGTAGTATCTGCTGCTAGCAAAGGGCCTTTACTTGGGCCTTTGCCATGGCTGTGATGTCATCAAGGGACTGGGACCATAGGCAAGCTTAGTACCACCTGCTCCTCATCTCAGGAGCCTCCTTTTCAAACAGTTAGTCAGACCCTGTCCCCAACTCTACTTAGATTGTTGTGCACCTTCACCTGTAACTAGACACCTTTGCTAGAGGCCCATTTTTGCCAAACAATAAAATTGAAATAGATTGGAAGGAATAATAGCCTCAAAAGAAAGGACAGAGTTGGTCTGGATTGATGATCTCTAAGGACTTGTGTGTGAAACAACCAGAACAGTAATTTTGCCTCTGGGTCATCTTCACACGTGTTCTTTTCTCTGCTTGGACCACTCTTCCACTCCTTACCTGGCCAGTCCTATTCATCTCCAGGTCTTGGCTTAGATATCACTTGCTCTGGGAAGTCTTCCTTTTCCCCCAACCTAGGACCCTTGTTATCAGCTCTCATAGCACAGTCTACTGCTTTTACATGAACCCTAAGTATTCTTTTTGCCAGTTAATTAGTCTGTGTATCCTCAGAACTTGATGTCATACCTACAGCATAGTAAGCATTCAAATGTCTGTATTGTGAATAAATTGTGCACAGTAGCTACCCAGCAAATTCTGACTTCTTTTCTGTTCTTAACTCTGTCTTTCTGTCATTTTTCTACTCTTGTCCTTGTCCTCAGCATTTACTTGGTAATAAGACCTTTCCTCCAGGATCTGCCGTTGTTGGCAGACATGTGGTTTGTCGTGGCCCATCTTTGGGTACTGGGTTAAGTTAGGTTCTTTCTCCCCCACCCCCAGTTAATTATTATTCATCCGTCCATCCATCCATCCATCCATTCATCATATTATTCATTCATAATATAGCCATCATGAGTTAGATCTAGGCATTATTTATAATCTCCACAGTAAACTTGAGAGATGTGTATTATCTCCCAAAAATAGGAAAACTAAGACTTGACCGTATCAGGTAACTTGTCCAAAGTAACAGCGCTAGTAGAGGGTTTTCATTATTCATTGTCATTGTTTTTTATAAAGAGGTAAAGTTACACAACTAGCAAGTGGCAGAGCTGATTCAAATTGGGGCCTGTTTCTAAAGCCTGTGCTCTGCCCACTAATGTAAAAGGAAAAAAAAAAGAACTTTTTTTTCCTGCTATATTCACATTCAACATGGAAGGAACACTTCTGTGACCAAATGTGTGAGGCTTTTTTCCCCACACACCAAGCAGTTCTCCAGACACGAACTTTGCTCTATAATTCAGTTCTTCTGACACTACTTACCTGGAGATGGTGTCAGATCCCACAAGTTGAGAGACTCAGCCCCACAAGACTGCCTCCACTTTATGCCAGTCAGAAGTCTGGACCACTTATCTTCTGACTGACCAGTTACAAACCAGAGTTTCCATCTCTCTCCATGGTTTGATGAATTTGCTAGGATGACTCACAGGGAAACACTTGGTTTAATGGCTATTATAAAGGATACAGATGAATAGTTGGATAAAGAGGTTCCTAGGGCAAAGTATGAAGAAAGGGTGCAGAGCTCCCACGCCCTCTGGACTCACTGTTCTCCCAGGACCTCCATGTGTTCAACAACTCAGAAGGAATCATTGCATCCTATTGCCTTTGTAAGCATTTAGTGAGCACCAACTGCTTGTTAGGTACTATACTATGTGCTGGGAATACAGATATGGGTAAGACAAGACCCTTGTCTTTGTGGGGTGTGTAGTGCATTTAACTAAAATGCCATCTATAATGTGTGGAAAATAGGAAGTTCATTCCAGTTCTGCCAGGATTTTGCCTTCAGAATGGAGTCCATTTTGATGGCAGCCAGGGCCTAGACAAGTTCTTTCAAAGTGGCATCCAACTTCTCCTTGCTGTTTGACTTTCCCCAAACACTGTCCTGTGCAGAGGTAATAAGGGTTGCATTTCTCCCTTTGCTTATACTGGTGGAACATGCTGTGAAACAGCCAGTGAGGCTTCAAAGTCAGAATTAGGTGAAAGATGAAAGAAAGTAATGCAGTCTCCTGTCCTGCTTACCTGTCCTCAAACCCCATTTACCAGCCCTTAGTGGGCATCATGTGATTGGAAGTCAGCTGGGGGGAAAACAGGGATAGAAATGGCAATTAAAGAGCCTCTTTTGGGGTAAGCCACATGATGGGGGCTTTGCAACAGTCTTTCATGAGTGGCCGAAATCCCCCTCACTGCAAATGTGCTTCTCAAAGATGCAGGATTTTTTAATAAACAGAGGAAATGATAAATTATGTTGTAACTCCACTCCAAAGGCATTCAGTTCTTAACAGCCAAATCCTCTGTAGTCTTTAAATAAACAAAAACTTATTTGGTGAACAGACGGGGGGAAAATGAAAGATTTTCTGTACTTGGGTTCCACATGTCAACAATTTCTCTCCTGTGTATATGTTGGCCAAAGCTGTATCATGATAAATGAATAAAGGAAAACCTCGAGCCCAGGGCAGTCAGACAGCTCAGCAAATGGCTTTCAGCTGATGGTTCTATTTCAGTTGACATTTATCAAAGAGTTTCTGTGTTGCTCAGTGTGTCAGGGCTGCAGTGGTGGCAGAGACGAGAATGAGACTACCTGTTTGGATGTGCTGAGTAATGAGGAATGCTAGAGCAATTCATTCTTCCTCTCTTCCTCCTGTAGTTTCTCTTTCAAAAAGAAAAGCTAGGTATGGAAATTCTTACACTTGTCAGAAGAATTCACCACCTCTTCTGTTCAGTTCAACAGCTTTCAAAGTCCCATAAAAAATTCAGACCAAAGAGAATCTGAGAATCTTTTTTTCTCTATTTTTTCTTATTTGTGTGTGTGTGTGTTGGGAATTACAAAAGAAACTGGAATATAAAAAAACTCAAGGATCCAATCTTATTCCCTTTTGAAATTAGGCATATAGTCTTTCAGACCTTTCTTTGTACATACAAGGGAGGAGCTAAAAAAAAAACCCAGGAATTTATTCATAAAAATTGTATATTCCTACATGTTTAAACTTCAGTTACCTTCAAAGTACTCTCCGTTTGATAACAATACGCTTATCAAGACACTTTTTCCATTACTCATAACAGTTTTTGAACTCGTCCATTTTGGTTCCTTTTAGTGCTTCTGCTATTTTTTTATTTTACCTCTTCCTCATGGGCTTCCCTTTGAGGACTTTTTTCATCTGGGGAAACAAAAATCACCTGAGGCAGGATTGGGTGAATAGTGAAGGGTGGGGCATGGAGGTCATGCTGGTTTTGGTTAAAAATTGCTGAACACTTAGCATGGTGTGGGCAGGTGCATTGTCATGGTGGAAGAACCAGTCACCTGTTTGCCACAACTTGGGACATTTCTTCTGCAGATTGTGCTGCAACCTTCTCAAAACTTCCAGATAAAAACTCTGGTTGACTATTTGATCTGGAGGAACAAATTCCGTGTGTATTACAAGGGACCCATCCTCCAAAAGATAATTTCAGGGTTTTTGGGGGTCCCTCTTGTATGTAGTTTTTTAAAAGTTGGGAGGGGAGCTAGTTTGTTCATATTTTGAACTTTGTTTTTCCTTAACCCAGAACAATCGTGGTCATCTATCCATGTGTGTACATTAAGATACAATTCATTCTTTCATCACGATGCAATATTCTGTCAACTTATTTCACTATTACCCTATGACATTTTTAAAAAATTACTTCAACTGCATTGGAGGATGTTTGTATTAAAATTTTTGTTTTAAGAAAAAAAACCCTACTCCTTTTGGCAAGTTCTCTTCTTCCTCAACCTCAGACTAACATTTATTGAATGCCTATTGTCTAGACCCTTTACATGTGTTACTACATTTAAGCTTTGAACAGTCTTTGTTAATGTAGATATCACTATTATCTGTGTTTACATAAGAGAAAACGGAGGTTCAGGAGGGCATTTAGCTTGCCCCTGCTCACACAGCTAGTAAGTGCTAGAGTGAAGTTTCAGACTCAGATGTGACATTGAAGTGGGTCCTTAATCAGTGTACTTGGGTTTATAAGTCTTTACTTAGTACTTACTCAGAAGGGACCTAGCACTGTTCTGGACCTAAAAGATGATGTAAGAGAAGCAGAAGTCTTAATTTCATATAACAATTACCAAGTTGTTTCTAATAAAAGCCTGCATGTACAACAGCACAGTACCTGGCACATTAGTAAATATTGAAGAAATGATAGTTCTTATGGAGGCAATACAGACTGTGTATTCATTCCCCACATTTGGCAGACTTCCCTGGAATATATCAGAGAACCAGGGAACAAGCAAAATGATCACCAAGCGGTGAATAATGATAATCACAATAACAATAATAGTATTGACAGTATCAATAATATTTGGTGCTTTTTAGTTTTCAAACTACTTCTATATCCTTTATCTCACTGAAACCATTTATCATAAAAGCTCACATCCTCAAATGTCATTTATCAAGACTTTCTTTTGCCATAGATGGTCAGTTTTCATTATGTACATTTGGAAAGGTGTATTCTCTATTTGGGGGTACAAATTTTGGAATGTAAACAGGAATTATAGCTTATAGATTAGATTTTCTATATTCTTATTTCTTGACCTTTTGATGAGTCTTGGACTAAAAGTGGTGTGTTTCAGATTCCTGTTATTAACATTTCTATTCTCAAAAAACTTCAGTAGCTCCCCACTGCCTGCTAAATTATGTAAACTCTTCACCCTGGCATTCAGTAACTTCTGCAGTCTGGGCCTTATATATCTCTTTAGTTGTGATGTGTTTCTCACAACTACCCTGATACATCCAATGCTTAAGCTAAATGGAATTACTCGCTTTTCTGAAATTTTGTGCTGCCCTCTCCAACCTCCAGGCCTTTCCTTGGACACTGCCTAGTAAGTGCTCCCTTAAACCCCTGCCCCCACCCAAAAGACTAAACTTACCTAACCTTCCAAGTCCTCCTTTGACCCATGTCCTTCCTCGCACTAACGCATTCATTTATCTATCTTGTTGTGTCTCCTGATTCCCAGACCTGCAGGTGCCTATCGAGCGTCTCTGCTGGCTGTGCCTCAAGCACCTTGAACTCAGTGCCCGCCTGGAGTCCACCCCTCCTGTGCTTTGTGTCAGGGAAACTCCTTACTATGTACCCAGGAGCCAAGCCAGGACTTTGGGAGTCACTTTTGCCTTCCCTTCCTCACCCCTCATCTAAGAAGTCCCTGAGTCCTGTCAATTCTACCTCAAAATTCCTCTCTTTTCATTCCTGGGCACACCCTGGAGCAGTGCTTACCAGGGAACCAATGTGACAACTGTTCCGGGCTGGCCTCCCCCGAGTCTCTGAGCACTTGGCTCAGACGTAGGACACGACTAACAGATAAGCCTATGTAAGTCCCTGGAAAGAAAGTTCCCTAATCTGTTAATCTTTGCTTCTGACTAGCAGTGCTTGGCACAGAACCAGTGTGAGAAAATGTCCAATTCTAATGGGCCTGTCAGCTCTTGCTACAAGTGTCATATTTCTATCAATAACCCAGTTTCTCTAATCACTCTTGCTTGCCCAGAACCATCAGCCTCATCTGCTAAGTCGGCCTCAAGAGTTTCTAGACATCTCCACATGGTGACCACAGACACTGGTGTCTGCCATGCTCCTCCTCTCCCATCTGGGCTCCCTGTTGATGGCATCAGTGCCACGAATCCCACTTGAGAAAGCCTCACCTTCGCCCTCCTGAGAGTGCCCAGTGTATGTGACAAGAGTGCCGATTCCTGGGCCTGGGATACCTGTGCGTGCTGGGAGGGGGCCTGAAGAGGACAGAAGAAGGTCTCTTCCTTCATCCCACACCTGTCATGGCCCTCCAAGTTCCAGACCAGCCTCACTGGCTCCAGAGCCCCTAAATTTCCCAGCACTGATGGCTGATGGCTGTTCCTGACAAGGGCTCGCTACTGGCCCGGGCAGGGCAGGCCAGGGTACAAGTCCCTGCTACTTTCTCCAGGCTCCAGCCTCAACCAAAATAGCTGCAAGATACTGCTCCACAGCCCCCTCTTTGTCGTTAATGACAGCGGCTAACAAGTACGGAGCCTTCATTAAGTTTTAGGCAATTCTAGGAGCTAGTTGCTATTTTGCTCATTTTTACAAATGAGGAAGGAAGCACAGAGAGAGGTTCAGTTACTTGTTCAAAGACACGCAAAAGAAGACTTGAACTCCAGGGCGTCTGGTGTCTAACCCCCAGTTAGGCAGCTTCATTAATTATTTTAACTGAGAGGCTAGTGGTGCTGGAAAGAGCCTTGTGAGTTATCAAGTGGCCAGCAATAGCTTCTGGGTGCTGTCCCTGTTTTGCCCTTTCCGCCCTCAATAACAGTCACTCCATTTCGCTGGGAGAACCAAGAAGATACTTGGACAAGATCAGTGGTTTTCATCTGCATCAGAGAACCTTTGCCAGCCCCTGACAACATCTTCACCTGTCTCGGGCAAAATAAGTTAAATAAAGATAATGTAGCAAGTGTTTTTGTAAAATTAAGTTTATTTAGTTTGAAGGACTATCGTATATTCTTAGATCTGTTGTTCTTTTGTTATTGGTGTTAAAATATTCTATGATGAAATGATGAGATGGTGATTCTAAAAGAATCCTCATTAGAAAAATAAGGCGTTGGTCACCTCTTTGGTTCCCTCCATTTTTTTTAACTTTACAGCTGCATGGATCCCAAAGTCTGGGAGCTGTGAGACCTCACACCTACTCCTAGTGCTCATGTCCCTGAGACTGTCACCCAAGGGAAGATGGAACTGTAACTAGAGAGAGAAGCAAGGGAGGGGGGCAGTGTGTCTTGTGTGTGTGTGTCAGGGACCCCGTGAGTGAGTGAGCAGTGGCAGTGAGATGGGTTGGAAACAGGACAATAGTCAATCAAGATGGTTCAGAGACCCACATGGGAGGAGGGATGGGTGAGTCAGAGAGAGGAGGTAGAGAGAGAGAGAGGCAGAGACAGAAACACAGGGACGGAGGGAGACAGAAAGAGGAAAAATCAGAGACAAAAACACACTCATGCACACATATAAGCATGGAGATCACCAGGTAGAGACAGAAGGACAGACATACAGAGAGACACCCAGGAAGAGACATGGAAGTAGTCACAGAGACAAAAACAGATGGGGACTGGGAGACAGTCACAGAAAGAGACAAACATTGAGACAGAGACAGAGGGAGACAGAGAAGTACATACAGAGACAGGCAACAGAAATCCATGGAGAAACACAGAGACAAGAAAGAAAAAAGTGGAAGGAGACACACACAGAAGCAGCCAGAGGATGGGGAGAGAGCGTGGCTGTAGGGTGTGGGTGGAGGAAGCGGCAGCATCAGCCCAGGCCTGGCTGCAGGGACTAGATAAGGACGCCTGCCAAAGGAAAGCAGGGGAAGGAAAGACATTTACGGGGGGGGGCAACAAAGTCAGGGAGGCTGCCCCCAGCCCAGAGAACAATGGATACTTGACTTCAGTGGCTCAATAATGAGACAATTAATGGAAAGAGTAACAGAGGCCTTCCTGGGGAGGACTTTGAGAGTGGATAAGTGGAATTATTGAGGGCATGCCCGTAGCTCTGAGTAGGGACCCAGATGTCCAGCATGCCAACTGCAGATTCCTGGCCCGGGACCTGGGGCCTCCCCCTGCTCCCCCAAACATGCCTGGTGCTCCCTTGTCCTGGGCCCTTGCCAGCCCCCAGACCCTCTGCTTTCTTATCTCTGTGACTTTGCATCTGCTGCCTCTTCCATCTGGAATGTCCTCCCTTGATTACGTCCATCCATGGAAACCCCACCCTTCAGGGGGTAAGTAAATGTGGTATATCCAAACCATGCAATGGTGAGCCAGGGCCATGTGTTTCAACAAGAACAGAGGCCCTGAAACATAATGGGTGGGAAAAAGCAAGCAGATTCATATTTTCAGTATGATGCCATTTATATAAATTAGAATTACACAAAGCAATTCTGTTTACAATTATTCTTGACTATTTTGCATTATAAAATTTTTTGAAAGGTAGGAAGAATTATGAGGGATACTTGCTAAATTCATAATGTTGATTATCACTGGGGAGTGGGGGAAAGACCTAAAGTGTACCCTAAAGTCATCGTGTGTGTGTGTGAAAACCTCATGTAATGTAATTTTGGACTGTGAGAATAGGAATGGTTATTACCTCATTTTCTGTTTTTTTCCCCTGTTCTATTGAATTTTTTTCCAGAGACAGCTAGAGATCCTAGCTATCCTCTAGACCCAGCCCAAATACCACCTCCTGCAGGAAGTTTTCCAGGAACTTATCCACCAATCAGATATGGTCTTCCTTTTTTTTAATGTACCAGATTCTCAGGGTTGTAAGCACTTTCCCCCTTGTGTTTCCCCTAGTGATGTTCACAGCTATCTTCCCCATTGGATTGGAGCTCCTCAAGGGTAGGGACTTCCAACACAGAGATGGCACCCTGAGGGGTCTGAGACTGAACCTAGTTCCTTCATCCTGCCGCTGTAGAGACAAACCAGGAAGGCACTGATCGGATCTTAGATCCAACACACACAATCAGCTAGGAGATGGGGAGGTAGAGGAGAAGGGTTCTTGAAATTCAAAGCATGGTTTCTAGAATGAGGATCTAGGTGAGGGGACAGCTATTCAAAAGTGTTCAGAGAAGAAGGCGGAGATCTTATTTCCTGTGGCCAGAAAATGGCCACATTGCTTGCTAAAAAGGCAGTGTTTCCCCAATCCACTCCAATGGAATAGAGAGGCATTTGGCCTCTTCCACCCAAAGCTACAGATTACAGGAGCTCCAAAGTATCACCACCCCCAGTGAATCTCAGCTGCTGGTGAAAATGGAGCCATTGTAGAGGTGGAGGGAGAAAGGATTTCAGTCCTGGCCTACCCATGAAGGCAGCCACGTATATTTACTGACCTTCATTATTGAATTTACTTCTCACCACTGCCCTCTGGGTTTAGATTTCATTACTCCTGTTTTACAGTTGAGAAAACTGAGACTCAGAAAGGATACTTGCCTTGCTTAAGGTCACAGGAGGCAGTGACCTTGGAACTGGGACTCATATCTGACCTGTTTAGGTCGTGAACATGTCTCAAGTCTGGAGGTGGAGATGCCATAGCTCTCCCACTTCTAGGCAGCTCCCCTGTTGTACAGGTGGGTCACTGAGGCACAGAGAGGGGAAGAACTCATCCATTGATGGAATAATAAGTGAGTGGCTGAGCTGGGACTTGAAGCCTGATCTTCTGATTGCTTTCTGCTCCCCTGGTTGTGCAGTGGAGTCTCACAGACAGCAGAGGACCTACCATGGGATGTTTAAGCTATTGGGCTTTGTGGTGTCTTTATGCTTTCATGGTGCATAAAATTGTGGGGTTTAGGGAGCAAGGAAGGGCTACAGTGATCATTTTGGCTCCTTTTTGTAGTGATGAAGAATTGCAGCCTAAAGAGGGCAAGTGACTCCCAAGGACCCCATGATGTCAGAAAGTCCATGCCCAAAAAATAGCAGCTTCATGATCCAGAATACCCTGGATTCTCAGAACCTATTGACTCCAGCTGCAGAATCTATGGGTTTTGTTTTTGTTTTTGTATTTCTGAGATGGGGTCTCTTTCTGTTGCCTGGGCTGGAGTGCAGTGACGTGACCATAGCTCACTGCATCTTTGAACTCCTAGGTTCAATCAATTCTCCTACGTCAGGCTCCCAAGTAGCTGAGACTACAAGCCAGTGCCATCACACCTGGGTAATTAAAAAAATTTTTTTTTTTAGAGACAAGGTTGCCCAGACTGGTCTTGAACTCCTGCTGTCAAGCAATCCTCCCATCTTGGCCTACCAAAGTGCTGGGATTACAGGCGTGAGCTACTGCAAACCCATGCTAATAAAAGGTAATTTGGTATCCATACCCAGAGCTGATTGGAAACTAAAACTTAGAATGTGAAGAAGGGCAGCTTCCACACAGAGATGTCTGTTGGGGTAAACGAATGAATGAATGAATAATGGAATGAACAAATGGCTATCAGGCTGATTTCTGACTCCTTCCTGGTTCCTCTTCCTCTCTTCCACCTCTTGCTATAAGATTAATTATCCTAAAACCTAGCCTCTGCCGTGATGTGGCCCTGCTCAGAACCCTCTAGTGGCTCCCCTGGCCTGGATGACTGAATAGCCTGCTAACCACTCTCTGTTCCTCCCTCACTGACCCTCTGGTGTGTGTTCCATAAACTCTTCAACTGCAAATCAGGCCACTTTCCTTCAGTGGCTCTCTAATACCCCAGGGGGAAAAAAAATCCCAAACTCAAGGTCTTAACTGCAAGGTTTTGACTTGGACTGTCTCTCTGACCCCATGCCATTCCAAGCCTCTCCCTTGCTCTGGCTCCAACCACACGCTTTTCATGGCTCCCCACCTATAGCTGTCACCGAAGTAACTTTGCACATGCCATTCCCTCTGCCTGGACACTCCAAACCCAACTGGCCTTGCTAACTCCTCTCAACCAAATGTCACTGCCTCCGGGCAGCCCTCCCTGACTTCCCCAGAGTGTGTAGTAGCCCAGACAGCCTCTGGATAGCCCCCAGCACCACACTATCCTATTTGATTATATGTAACAACTTCAAGACTGTGAGCTGTGAAAAGGCAAGGGACTGCTTTATTCACACTGTGTGCTCAGTGCCTAGAATAATACCTGGCACACACTGTACACTCAGCGAGTATTTGCTGAATAAACGAATAAATGCACGTGGCTGCTCATTGAAACTGATTTGTCCATTCAACAAATATGTAAGCATTTTAGTAGACTGTTAAGCATCTACTAAGTGCCAAGCATAGTTCTCCACACTCCACAGAGGTGAACAAACCATCACAAGTTTCCTACCCTCATAGAGTTCAAGGTCTACTTGGGAGAAGCAGACATTAAATAAAGAAATAACAGTGCTAGGCATAGCTAAGTGCTATGAAGAAAAACAAAGCAGGGGTAAGGAGTTAAAGAAGTGTGTGTGTGTGTGTATGTGTGTGTGTGTGTGTGTGTGTGTGTGTGTGTGTATTGCCAATTTAGTCAGGGAATGCCTCACAGAGGAGGTGACATTTCAGTGACAAACCAGGGCTTCTGAGAGACACCAACCCTCCCCTGCCTGGGGCTGACTAGACCCCAGGTGTGCCCAAGTATGACAATCCCAGATTCCCAAGCCCTCCTTGTCTCCTTGGGTTGGAGCAAGGAGCCCAGAAGAAGCTTTTGTGGAGGGTGCAGAAGCCTCAAGCTGCTCGTCACAACAGCTGTGATTGGGCTCTCTCTGCATGGCGAGAGGCGGCGATTGCTTTGTGCGCAGAGGACTCGACTGATTGTGGCCTGGCGATTGGCACCCACAGACCGCGGCCGCCAGGGTTTACCACGCACCCCCAGCGCCGCGGCGGGCCGTGCGCAACGCGCCAGCCCAATCTCGCCTCCTATATTCAGAGTTGATTAGACGCTATTTCTGCCTGGATTTTCAGAAGGCTCAAGAGCTTTTTTAATCACTACAGTGGCTCATTACGGTTTTGCAGTGACACTCATGTCCTTCAGTTCTCTTCTCAGATTAGATTCTATAGTCAGATGAATATTGGATGATTTCATTACATACAAATGCAATCAACAGTTTTGCATAAATTTCTTCTCTTTTCTTGAGTTTCAATTGACCCCAGCACCCATGGTGGCAGGCACGATCCACATGCAAATGAGCTGGGTTTGCAGCCGAGGAGAGGGGCTGGGAGGAGGCGGGCACTGCACCAGCCCAGGGAGGCCGTTCCCTTGATTGCTCAGGCTTTGGGAGAGGGGCCTTGGCAGAGGGGGCACTCACAGTGGGCAGCCCCTATGGTCGAGGCAGGGCACCCCATTCGGAACGATGTTCCTACAGGTGAACTGAGATGCAGGGATACTCAGAGTGGAGCAGGCTCTCTCCCTGGGCAGAGAATGGAATGTGGAATCAAGGCCCTGGCAGCAGGGTTGGCAGGGGTGGGGGGTACTCAAGAAGCTTGGGGAAGTGGCTGGTTAACAACCAGTATGGACTGTTTCAATCTTGTCCCCAGTGGGGCTGTAACGGTGCACTCCTGCTGTGTCTTAGCTCAGACCCTGTGAATGCTGCTGTTGTTATTACTACTATCCATAATCACCATCATTATGCCCTCTGGAGGACTTGAGCTGTGGCTATGAGAGCAACCAGCAAAAGTCTAAAGCCAGCCCAAAGCAGATAGGAAAGTTTGGCACCTGGGGTAGTTGTTCCCAGTATTATTTTCTTGATTTCTCTCATTCCTTTTTGGGTGGAGGGCCAGGCTAGTCTCAGAACGGGGTGTCAGAGGGCCCCTAGCCCATCCTTCCACCACATTCTTGCTTCCATGGAATGGCAATCACTGCTTGTTCTCCCCCAGGATTGAGGAACTCCCTCCCTGGAGGGACCCTCTTCTGGCTCACACAGCTCCTGGGTGAGAGATGCTTTCTGTGATTCCTGAAGCAACCTTCCCCAGCCCTGACCCTGTGCTCTGGGCCCCACAGCCCAGCTCGACTCCCTGAGGTCAGCGGCGAGTGACCATGCCCTGCTAAGTCGCCTTTCCTAGGGCTGGTCTCGATTCCTGCAGCTTCCCCTCCCAGAAGGCAGCCTCTAGCCTCTCACCCTGGTCTGTCCTCCGGGTGCTCCTGGCGGCAGTCACAGTTTATGGTTCAGGCTCAGATTCAACAGCAGGCAAGAGGCTGGAAGGAGGGTGAGGGGAAAGGTACCCAGGGATAACAGCCATGCCCCTCACATGTTGCCATGGGCAGCATCAGAGCCAGGATAGGGCGCTGCCCAGCCCATTCCTCACTGCCTTTGGGCAGCTTTGTTAGAAAAGCTTCAAATGTAAACCTAGATATAACACAGACAGTGTAGGGTTAGAGAGGGACATGTGGATGCACAAATAGTCAGGGACCTGGGCCCGTGTCATCATTAGGGGCATAATGAAACCCTGAAGTGGACAGGACCATAGACAGCCATGGGCACAAATGAGATGCATCTGGGCAGCCCCAGCCCCACCTCAGGCTCCTTTCTGTCACTGCCCTCAGCTCTCCAGATTGGAGTTGAAGAGATTCAGGGATCTGAATTGAGGGAGGGGGCTCCCATCCAACTGATGGGACTATTGAGGACTGGAGAGGGGAAGGTCAGGCAAAGAATCGCAAGCAGCGAAGCTGGAGTCTCCTGGTGGAGGCTGGAGGCTGCTTCCCTGTTCCTCCCCAGGCTGCCCCTGGGGACCATTCCTTCATATTCTGTCCTATTGCATGCAGTCATGAAGGTCCTCCTTCCCCGGTCCTTTGCTGTCCATGCCCCTGCCTTCCACTTTTATTCAGCTTCCCAGGCTCTTCTTTCTGTCTGCATCTCTGTATTTTTCCCTCCTTCTCTCCCTTTTTCTGTCTCCCTGTGTGTCTCTGTGTCTCTTCCTCTCCCTTCTCTCCCCCTGCCTCCCTGTCCATTGTCCCAGGCCACATCTGCTCCTTTGCTCTCTGATGTGCGTGTTGCATCATCTGGGGTTGGTAGATCTGACCTCCATCTGGGGTTGGTAGATCTGAGACTCCAGGGCTGCCCCACTTAGAGCTGTGGCCCCAGGAAGGAGGAGGCTGGGGATAGCGTTGGTTTCTGAACTCTTCAGAGCCTTCCTGAAGTGGCCTGTCCTGGGCCATCCATCTCACCCTCCCAGTCAAGGGCAGCAGGGAAGCAGCCTTCCCTTTTATCCCAGACCTTTTCTCCCACAGGCCTTGAAGAGGAGGCCTGGTGTTGGTGGTGGGAAGGGTTCAAGAGGGCTCCCACGGACTCTTCAAGTAGATGGGGGTCTTCTTAGCCAGGCCCCTGTCTTCAAACAGGGTTCAAACATGGGAGTCATGATCTCTCCAGGTCCTCCTGACAGAATGGGCCTGTGCCTTCTGGTCTCCACCCACCCTACCAACCTCTCTTTTCCCTGCTCCCCTCTCTCTTGCCCAGGCATAGAGGGCTGCTTTCCCCTTATAAGCCTGTATTCTGACCCCATGCAGGATAGCAGGGAAAGAGCTGGGCTCTGTAGGCTGATCGATCTGTGCTAAATCCCAGCTCTGCCACTTGCCAGCTGGGTCATCTCAGGCAAGTGACTTGAGACCAGCCTCTCTGAACCCAGTTTCTTCCTCTATAAAATATAGACAACACTCCTTTTTCTGTGCAAGGTCATCATGAGGATTAACTTTCATGAAAGTACCTGCTTTGGACACAAAGTAGACATTCAATAAGCATTTTAAAATAAATTATGAGTAAATACTGAAGGAACTGTGGTATTTACACATGCATGGCCGGGAGCGATGGCTCATGCCTGTAATCCCAGCACTTTGGTAGGTGGAGGCCAGAGGATTGCCTGATCCCAGGGTTTTGAGACCAGCCTGGGCAACACAGCAAGACCTTGTCTCCAAAATAATAAAAAAAAAATTAGCTGATTATGGTAACATGTGCCTGTAATTCCAACTACTTGGGAGACTGACGTAGGAGGATCACTTGAACCCAGGAGTTGGAGGCTGCAGTGATCATGCCACTGCACTCCAGCCTGGGCAACAGAGTGAGACCCTGACTTAAAAAAAAGAAGAATTTAGACATGCATAAATGGGGGCATGGAGAAGGACTGTGTGCCAGGTGTCATGAATGGTACAGGCAGGGGCATGGAGGTAAGAAACCCTGAGATGGGACAGGGAGCCATGTGTGCTCAGTACAAATACAAAGAAGACAAGGAGAAGTGGCAGGGGCCATGTGCTGGCACCTGGAGGCTAGGCTCAGGGGCTTTTTTCTCTTTCTTATAAAATTGAGCATCCCTTGTAGTAGGGAAAGGAATGATCAGAACCTACTGAGTGTCAAAAATGTCCCAGGCAGCTAAGAATGGATTATAGCAGCAGCTACCATGGGTAGAGGCCTGTGCTGAGCATCTGACTTTCTCCTCTAATCTTCACAACAACCCTCTGAGGGGGATGCTATTATTATTTTCATGTTGCAGCTGAGAAACTGAGAGCTAGAGAAGTGATCTTCCTGAGTCACACAGCTAATACTTGTCCCAGTCAAGATTTGAACCCTAGTTTAGTCTGGCTCCAGAGCTTGTGCTCAGTCCCTCAGCACCACTTGGTCTGCCAAAAAGAGAATCCCCATATCTCTGGAAAGGTGGGACCATGGGATTAAAATGACTTAAAAAGCACTTTCAGCCAGGTGCAGTGGCTCATGTCTGTAATCCCAGCACTTTGAGAGGTCGAGGCAGGAGGGCTGCTTGAGGCGGGAAGGTCAAGACCAGCTGGGCAGCATAGTGAGACCTTATCTCTACAAAAACATTAGAAAAATTAGCCAGGTCTGATGGCATTTCCGGTCGTCTCAGCTACTCAGGAGACTAGGGTGGAAGGATCGCCTGAGCCCAGGAGGTCAAGGTTATGGTGAGCCATGCCACTGCACTCTAGCCTGGGCAACAGATTGAAACCATGACTAAAATAAAATTAAAATTAAAAAGCAGGGCATAATCAGAGGGCTCAATTATCAAGAAGATAGAAACTTGGCTCAGATGAATCCAGGGCAGGCTTTTTGGAACAAGCTGGGTACAAAGACAGAGAGGGACTCTGGGGGTGAGACTGAAGATGCCAGGTGGGGGAGAGTGGGGAGGGCCGTCACCCTGAGGACAGTAGTTGTGCTGCCTGACAGCTTGGGGCTGGGGCTCTTGACCTGACTTGCTTTTTTCAGGGTGCATTTCCTCAGCCCCACCTGACCCAGCCTGTGCCTCATCTTCTGGTTCCCAGAAAAGTAGGAAGGGCAGGGCTCTGGGGACTCCAGACCTGGACCCCATTCCCAGCTCTGCCACCCTCTTGCTGCAGGACCATGGTCAAGTGGACACCCCTTTCTGACCCTCACTTTCCTCCACCTGTGAGATGGGGCCAGCAATGCTCACAAGCTGAGTGCAGCTGGCAGTTGAGGACAACAGGGCCCACACAGGACCAGGCTCAGAGCAAGTTCTGAGCAGTGCTAGCTCTTCCCATATCCTGGTACGTCCTTACCTCTGTGCCAGGCCAGGACCCCATTTCAGTGCATCAAAAACCTAAAGAGAGGATGTGTCCTGCAGTGGTCGGACTCAGAAGCCAGGCTGCCTGGGTCTATCGTGCTGTGTGGTCAGGAGCAATGTAACTCAGGTATATGACAGCTTTCTCATATGTAAAATGAGGATTATTATAGAAGTCCAAAGTCTTTTCTGTAACACCTGGGAAATCAAATGGGTTTCAGAGTTTTTCTGCTTCTAAAGACTAATACAGAACATATCCCATATGCTGCATGACCTCCCAGTGAAGTCCTGGACATTTCTCTCTCTGTATCTCTTTTATTTATTTATTTTTAGGTTTTTTTTATTTTTATTTTTATTTATTTATTTATTTTTTGAGTCAGAGTCTCACTCTGTCACCCAGAATAGAGTATAGTGGCACGTTCCCAGTCACTGCAGCCTTGCCCTGCTGGGCTACAGCGATCCTTTCAGCTCAGCCTTCCAAGTAGCTGGAATTATAGGTTTGCACTACCACGCCCGGCTAATTTTTTATTTATTGTAGAGACGAGGTCTTGCCAAGTTGCCCAGGCGGGTCTCGAACCTGCGGGCTCAGGCAATCCACTCACCTTGGCCTCCCAAAGTGCTGGGATTACAGGCTGAGCCACCGAGCCCGGTCTCTCTGTCTCTTTTTTGAGTCGAGTTTCCACTCTGTGACCAAGGCTGGTGTACAGTGGCATGATTGCTGCTTACTGCAGCCTCAACCTCCTGGGCTCAGGTCATCCTCCTGCCTCAGCCTCCTGAGTAGCTGGGACTACAGGCACATACCACTATTTCACTGCTAAATTTAAAAAAAAAAAATTTTTGTAGAGATGAGGTCTCACTATGTTTCCTAAGCTGGTCTCGAACTCCTGGGTTCAAGTGATTCTCCCACCTCTGCCTCCCAAAATGTTGAGATTACTGGCATGAGCCATTGTGAAGCCCAGGGCATTTCTTTTAATCAAACCCATTCATATTTTTTTCAACAAAACGTATGGATATTTATTCCAGGTAGCGAAATGAAGACCCAAAACAGCCTCTCCTTACTTCAAGTCAGTTGCAGCACCTATGAGAAATTTTTGGGCACTGAAGCTTTTGAAATTTTGATATTATGGATAGGGGGTTGTGAGCCTAGGGTAATTGCCTTGTGGGGCTAATGTGAGGATACGATGAGTTACCACACACAAGGCATTCAGAACCATGCCTGGCACATAGTAAGTGCTTAAGACATATGTGCTATACAGTGGGTCCCTCCCTTGCTCAAAGCCTTCCCATGGCTCCCACATCCTCAGGATAAAGTGCAGACAATTTAGCATAGTACTGGAGACCTTTTATGAGTGGATTCTTGCCTAACTCTGGTCTCAGGTGTTACCGCTACCTCGCATACCCCAAACTTTAGCTTCATGAATCATCTGTCAATTCCTCAGGCCCTCATTCTACACCAGGCCCTTTTTCTCTGAAGGCTGTTGCACTTGCTGTATCTTCTGCCTGAAATGCCCTCCTTTTTCCAAATTTCCTCTTTTGCTGAGTTGGGGTCTCAATCTGTCACCCAGGCTGCTATGCAGTGGCACAATCACAGCTTACTGCAACCTCAACCTCCTAGGCTCAGGTGATCTTCTTGCATCAGTCTCACATGTAGCTGGGACTACAGGCATGTGCCACTTCCTGGCTAATTTTTAAAATTTTAAAAATTATTTTTTCTTGCTATGTTGCCCAGGTTGGTCTTGAATTCCTGGGCTCAAGTACATCTCACGCCTCAGCCTCCCAAAGTGCTGAAACTACAGTCGTGAGACCCTCCAAAGTGCTGAAATTACAGTTGTGAGACCCCTTCATAATTCTGCATCATCCTGCAGATCTCATAGCCCTCATCTAAGCATAAATCACATGCTATGAAAATTGCCTGTCTCCCCCTCTGGACTGTGATCTTCAGGAAGGCAGTGGCCATGTGCATATTCTTCTGTAGCACACAGTTGGTGTTGAATGGGTGAGCACCCTCACCCATCAGTGGTGTTGTTTTTAGCTCAAGGACCAAATAAGCATTTGTTTAATGAATAAGTGAAACTCAGCTTTGGGAAGAGGAACCCTAAAAGAACCTTCCATCCCTACCCCCATATGTACTCCAGCAGAAGATTCTTGGAATGCTTTTCTCCTGCCCTCTCTAACTTCCTCCCTCCCCAAATTCCTTAAGTGGTTTTTAAAAAGGGGACCCAGTCTATGCAGGAGGTCAATGGTGCTTCCAGAATTGCAGAGTCTTGGGGAGGTAGCTTTAGTACATTAGGCAGAAACCACTTGTCCAGGGTTGATCGAGGCCTCTGGGGCCTGGGGAGCAGGGGATAGGGAGAAGGGGGCCTCCAGCACTCTGGAGCAATTGCTATAAAATAAACTTCATAATCAGGTAAATGCATTCGTGCGGGGGGATGGTTCCCGTGCAGCTGTGGGCGTCCCGGCCGGAGGGGACCTGTCTAATCTCAGGGTAATGAAAACGTGGGTCTAATTACCATAGAGGGCCGAGGCCTGGGCCCGCGGCCGGAGTGGGGGAGCGGGGGCCCTGGCAACGGAATTAGAACATTTAAGCTGTCACGCCAAATCCGGGAGAGGCCTGATTACCTGGCCCTAGAAGAGACCGCTTTGGTTTGGTGTCAACTATAATTTCCTGGCCGCCAGCTGTGAAGCCAAGGGCCACCTTCTCTCCCCTGCAATGGGGGTCTAGGTTCTGCCTCTTTGACCCCCACCTTTATGCCAGACCCACCCAGCAGAGCTGTCCTGGGCCTCCCAAGCTGCCTGAGTAAGGTGGACAGGTACACTAGTCACACATGCTGAGTATGTAAAATACAAGGGGGACCCCCAAACACCCGGAACTATCTTTGGGAGGGTGGGCCGCCACAGGCTTCCCCAGCTAGGTAAGTATTCTAGGAACCCACTGGCATCAGTGTACCAGCTAGCACTGTTGTGAGAGGCTGCCTGAGGCATCTGGGAATTTGTTTTGGAGATTATTTCAATGCATTTGCCTATTTCATGATGGGTGATTTATGAGTGTACCCGCCCACACTGTGCTTTTAAATGTTCAGCAGTTTTTGCCCAAAAATGGCATGACCCTGGTGCTCCACCCTCCCTATTCATCTGATCTCACCCCAAACAACTTTTCTTGGTTTGTTTCCCTGATGAAAAAATTCCCTCAAAGGGAAATGTTTTACCAATGTGGAAGAGGTGAAACAAAAAATGGCAGAAGCACCAAAGGCATCAAAATGGTCAAGTTCGAAAACTGTTTTGAGCAGTGGAAAAAGTGTCTTGATAGGTGTATTACCTCCCAACAATCCTAAGAGTACTTTGAAGGTGACTGAAGTTTAAACATGTAAGAATAAATACATCATTTTTAACAAATAAATTCCAGAGTTTTTTCAGTCCCCCCTTTTATATGGCACCAGGTACATTAATGTGTGCACACTCCACATGCGGCATAGATGTGTGGGGTGCAGGTACAAGTGGCATGAATATGTAGGGATGTGTAAATGATATGAGCTGTGTCTACATGGGTTACGTGCAGCCGACCCATCAACAAGGCACACAGGTAGTTCAGTACATGGGCTCTATGTTCATGATATCTGCATTTGGGAAATGTGTACATAGCGGGACCATGTGCGTGTAGATCTCATGTGTGTGTTCACAGTAGGGTGGGCTGGTCTGTGTGTGCCATGAAAGCAAGGAGCAAATCTATTTTGCTGACTGCTGTATTCCCAGCACTTAGCCTGGCACATGGTGGGTTGGTGTGATTATATAGTTATTGAATGCATTTCTGTCTGTGTGATGGGTATGGAGGTTGTGATGTGTGTCCTAAAGCTGTGAGCATATGCAGTCTACATGGAGAGAGAGAGAGAGAGAGAGAGAGAGAGAGAGAGAGAGAGAGAGAGTGTGTGTGTGTGTGCGTGCATGTATTACTTGTCCTGACTGTGTGATGTAGTGGCATGAGCTCCAGAGTGCACTGTGGAATGCCTCAAGGGCCTGAACTGTGTGTTCACACAGACCTACAATAGAGGCCTGCCTCCTCCACTTACAGGTTATGACCTCTCTGAGCCTGACTTCTCATCTGTAAAATGGATACTAATAATTGCAGCTAACACTACTGAGCACTTACTGTATGCCTGGTATTCTACTAGATGCCTCTCATGCATCATTATCTCATTGACTTCCCAACAACCCTAAAAGTAGTCACTACTCTAACTCCCTCTTTACAGAGGGGTAAACAGAAGCTTTCCACAACTTAGTTTATGGTGAAGCCAGTATTCAAACCCAGGCAATCATACTGTAGAATGAACTTCTAACTGCCAGGCTAAATGGATGGTACCAGTTGCAGAGACTGGTCCTGAGGATTGAATGAGATTATTTGCCTGGCACTGCATCTGGCACATGTAAGTGCTCGGAAATGTTTTTACTGTTATTTGTACATGTATATGGGCATATAAAACAGCTACAAGAGAATGCGTGGGAAATGTGCGGGTAGTATATTTGTTTAAGAGACATGTAGGTGTGTTTGTGTGGTGTGTGTAGTACAGATATATATATATTATACAAGGTTTGTGATAAATGTATGTGGGTATATACATATGAAGGGGGACCCAAAAAAACCTTGAGTGTATTTATAAAAAAATTATGTCTTTATTCTTATATATTAAAACTTCAGTCACCATAAAAGTACTCTTCATTTGATGCAATGCACCTATCAAGATGCTTTGTCCACTGCTCCAAACAGTTTTTGAACTTGTCCATTTTGATGCCTGTTGGTGCTTCTGCCATTTTTTGTTTCACCTCTTCCACATCGGCAAAACATTTCCCATTGAGGACTTTTTTTAAATCCAGGAAAACAACAAAAAAAGTTGCTCAGGGCAAGATCAGGTGAAGAGGTAGGGTGGGGCATGGGGGACATGCTGTTTTTGGACAAAAACTGCTGAATACTCAGCATGGTGTGGGCAGGTGTGCTCGTAAATCACCCATCATGAAATGGGCAAACGCATTGAAAGAATCTCCCTCCCCACCCCTCCCCACCCCCCAAAAAATCACTGAAGGCGAATGTTGCATCTCACAACAATGCTAGTTGGTACGTGGATGCCGATGGGTTCCTAGAACACTTACCTAGTGGGGGAAGCCTGTACTACAAGGGGCCCATTCTCCAAAAAATAATCCCAGAGTTGTTTTTGGGTTCCTCCCTCGTATATTACATGATGGACACAACACAAGGCAT
Organism: Carlito syrichta; assembly: GCF_000164805.1. NCBI lineage: Eukaryota > Metazoa > Chordata > Mammalia > Primates > Tarsiidae > Carlito > Carlito syrichta. The sequence continues at coordinate 80,131 of NW_007246625.1, read as the reverse complement.
GTAAGTCAATGCATCATGATGAAAACACACACATGAGGGATGTGATATGCATAAGCCTGCATATACATGTATGCAGGACAGTGACAGATATCAGAGGTGCAGACATGGTCATAAATGCATACATGGGCACACAACAGGACACAAGTGTATGCATAGAGGTGATGCATGTTAAAGATACAGACATGCATTCAGTGGATATACATACTGTATATCATGTATGCATAGGTCTAGCATGTGCAGTGTGTGAAGTGCTTATTCATTAGCACAGGATGTTTGTGTAATACATGTACTTGCATAAATTACATGTACTTGTGAGATGTATATATTTGTGACTCGTTTTGTGTCTATGCTCATGTCAACCCTCAAGTTAAAATATCCATAGCCACCCTGTTTAAAACAGTCCCAATTTCCCACCACAGTCCCTCTATTTTTCTCTATAGTATCACTTTTAAATATACCCTACAATCCAGTCGTTTATGATGTCCCTTGTTTTCTCCCTCACTAGAACACATGCCTCCGGAGGCCAAGGCTTTTCTGTTTGGTTCACTGATGCATCCCTGTGCCCTTCACAGGGCCTGGCACACGGTGGACGCCAAACCCGCCATGTGTTGACTCAACAAGTGGCTGTCGGCACAGGCAACACCACCCTGCGGGGACACCTGCCGTGTGTAGCCGGGACTCAAGTGGCCAGTAGGGACGCGTGCTTGCCACCAGGAAAGGCGTGTGCGCGTGGTGGGTGCATGTGGGTCTTTAAATAAGTGACGGCCGCGTCCCACTGCCCCCGGCCACTGCTGGGTCACCTCGCACCCCTGTCTGACGGCTCTCGGTCAGCGGCCTGGCCATCCCCGGGCGCGACCCTGGACCTGCGCGGCGGGGCCGGCCTCGGGTTGTTTCCCGGCGGCCGCAGGCGGGGAGCGGAGCGGGCCGGGCCGGGCGGCAGGAAGCGGCGCATTGTTCGCGGGCCGCGGCCGGGCAGGGAGTTCCCGGCCCCGCGCGGACATAAAAGGAGAAAGAGCCCCGCGGAGCGGCCGGCGGCCGGGGCGGCGGAGGAAGCGCGGCCTCGCGCTCCGCTGACCCCAGCATCCGCTCCGGGGGAGCGAGGGTCGGCCCCGCCCCTCCGCCCTTCAGCCTGGGGTTCGAATCCCTCTTCGCCGCCTTCCTGAACTTGGGAGATGAACGTGAGCTGCTGGAAGCCCGTTGCAGCGAAAAACCCTCATGCAGAGCCCCTCACGCTCCGCTCTGGTTTGCCAGCCCCACTAAAAACCCAACCCTGTGCTACCGTGCCTCAGTATCCGAGAAGATTCGGGAGAATTTGTACCTACTAAGGAACCTACTGGTGTAGCTTGAGCGATGCCCTTTTGTGCAAACCAGACTGTCCACAACCGGGGCATGAAAGATGAAAGTTCTGGGTGGAACTTTTGTCGGCAGGCACCTTTATGAATGGGGAAACCGAGGCTTGGAAGTGGAAAGACTTACTCAAGGTCATCAGTAACAAAACTCCATTATGCAGAATTTTCATAAACCCAGGTTCTTTCGCCTTAAAAGTATGGCCATTTGGGGATGGTTGTTGATTGTAACATTGATTGAATGATGACTTACTGGGTGAACCGGCTTCACACTTGATACTCACTGAGTCCTCACATCTCATCTGGACTTGCTCATGAGTAGGCTGAGATTCAGAGAGGTAAAGTGTCTTCCCCAAGCAGGTTGAGGACTAGGAGTCTTGTCTTTGGGCCCCTGGTCTATTTCGGGAGATGTTAATCCTGGCAATGCTGGTTCCATCATTTTGGTTGGAGGTGTATTAGCAGGAGGGCTAAGATCTGATCAAGTCAGAACTAAGTAAGGGATTAGTAACCCCATTCCATCCAGCCCGGCCCACACAGCACTGAGCTGGACTGGCCTGGACTGTGCTCTTGCCTCTTTGGGGGTGCAAGGTAAAGAAGGAAAATGTTGAATCCCCACTGTTCCCGAAGGGGCCCAGAGGGGCTAAGTGGATGGCACCAGGGCACATAGCAAAATGTCTGTGAAGAGCCCTCTCCTCCACCCACAGCCAGACCTTCCTTTCTGGGGAGAACCGCCTTCCTGCCTTCTGAAATTTTGGGACTCTCTCCTGAGGTGCCTTCACCCACGGGGCCAGGAGATTCTGATTATGGAGAAATGGCCTCCCTCCTACCCCTGCCCCCACCCAGCCTGGGAACCCTACACCAGGGGGTAATTGAGATCAGATGCGGCTGTGACCCACGGAATGCTCCCCAGGAACCTGGAAGCATTTATTGTCTGGAAGAGAATCCAGGGCCCGCCCTCGCCTTCCCCCCTCCCTCCCTGTCCCCACCCCAGGCAGCTGAAGGTGGATCTGGGCCTGAGGAGCCTCTGGTGCTGCCTGGGGTTAGAGCAGTGGCCTTGATGAATACGACTGCTGAAAGCGCCTTCCTGGCTTCCTCCTTCCTGGGGATATGGTTACAGGGGGCCAGACTTCCTGCCCAGCCCGCCTTCGCCTGCCTTGGAAGTGTGGATCTGCAGGCTCTCTGGCAGGCGGCTCCACCACCCCCACCTTGCAGCTGGGGCACCAGCAGGCCGCATCTCATTCAGAGCTTGGCTCAAATGTCACCTCCTCAGGGAGGCCCTCCCTGACCACCCTATATGAACTAGCCCACCTACCGGCAGTCCCACCCTCTCACCCTGTTTGGTTTTCTTCATATCACTTATCTCCAGTGGGTCGGTTCATTTATTATCTTACAACAACATTTGTTTCCTCTCCCCACCACAATAATGTGAGCTCTGTGAGGGCAGGGACTTTGTCGCACTCACTGCTGTATCACAGGGCCTGAAACTGTGCCTGGCACAGAGTAGGTGCTCAGTGAATAGTGGCCAAATGAACAAAGCAATGGACAAGCCCTCGCCTTTGGCCTCTGAACATGGAACCTGACCTTGAATCTCTTTCTCTGATCTCTACCCTCGGGTTTGTCCCGATTTCATATCCCTGGTATAAAACTCCAGTCTCTGACACTCACTCTTCTGTCTGCATTTTATTGCCCCCCCTTCTCATCTGGGAGTTTCAGGCTGACCTCTGACTCATGTCTCTCTGACCCTTCTTCTTTGCCCTCCTCTTCCCAGTCTCTGCTGTGACTCTTGGCAAGTCTCTTGCCCTTCCTGAGCTAGCAGAATTCTTTATTCCACAAAAGCTTATGTGGGAAGCCCAGTACATGAGACAGATAAAGGGCAACATGTGGAAGGTACTGGATTCCTAAGCACCTGCTCTCTCCCATGTTCTCTAGTGTAGGTCCCTACCGTTTTGAAGAACATGGTTTGAAAACCTCATGTCAGTGATTTCTGAGTCTCCTCCGGCCCTGTGATTACTCACACGTCTGGCATTGTGTTCATTCACTCATTCATCTACTCATGTACCCAATGTTAGTGGACCACAGTTGTGTGCTATAGCAGCTTTATGCTAATCCCTGGTCTGCACTCTCTCCAGTTTTTAATCCTCTCTCTTCATGAACACACTTCACACACAGGGCCTTGAGGTCTCAGAGGCGGCGTGCCTTCTGACCACTGCCACACCTTTGTGTGACTTGGGAAAGGGTGATCCCTTCTGGGAGGATGCAGCCGTGCTGGACCTCAGCTCGACAGCAGAAAGTGACCTTGAGTGAAGAAAATGGACTTTTTGACTGGGCGTGGGTTGACTGAATTTCAGACCTCTTGGGTAGTGTACAGAGGATATGGGTGTGGCTTAGTGCTCTTCTGTCATCGTCTTGAAAGTTTTGATAATATTTGAATAAGGGCTGTATATTTTTATTTTGCATTCTGTTTAGGGGAAACCGGGCATGATTCCCCCCCCTTCCCCAGCAGGACAGAGGAGGGAGTGACTCTTTCCATGAAGGGTTTTGAAGAAGACTTCCTGGCGGAGTTGACAAGGGACCTGGTGTTGAGGAATGCGAAGGGTCTGAATCAAGGTGGAGAGGAGGACATTCCCGAGGAAAGCCCAGGATGGGTAAAGATGCTATGGTCTGAATGGGAGAATGAGGCTGGGAAAATAGTGGGAGATGATTCTGGAGAGGTAGGGACCTCCATGTCAGGGCAGGGGGTCTGAATCGTATCTTCTGTGTGGGCTTGGGAGTGTCCCCAGTTTTCACTCAAACCAGAGCAGGTCAGTATAAACCTGCTTTCTGTTTTATACATGAGATGGGGGTGGGGGGCAGGAGGGTTCTTAGGATTTTGTTTGTAAAAAAAAAAAAAAAGGTTGCCTCTAAAAATATGTTTAAAAGTCACAGCTACTGAGGATGGAAAGCAGGAAAAATTGTAACGCCTTCTGCTCTGACCCTCTTGCAGGCTTTGCCCTTTTTAAGGGGAAAACCCTGAGCCTCAGAGAGGGGCAGGCACTTGCTCTGTGGTCACAGGCATTATCTAGAACCCAAGACTCTTGCCTCCTAGATCGGGGTCCTTTTGACTCTGTAGCTGTAGGAACTCGCCTTCACAGGCTCCTGACCCAGTTTTCATGGTCTTTGGGGAAACCGGCATCCCCAGAAGAGAGATGCTGACTCCCTTCTCCCTCCTTGGGCGGCCTTTAGGGCAAGCCCTGAACAAAGGAAGCCTATGCTGCCACCTGGTGGTTACATAGAGGTAGGGGAGGGTGCCACTTTGCAGTTGGCAGCACTGCCCTGGTAATTGATGGTAGAGACAAGGGACCCTGTGCCCTGGATGGGGGTGGCCCTGTTCAAGGCATTGGCCCCTTTGGGACTCTGGGTTCATTAATGGTGGTATGGTCTACTCCAAATCAGTTCTTCCTTTTGTCTTTTCCAGCCTCAGAGTTTTAGCACTCTAAATGTTTAAAAGTCTGGGTTTTATCCTTGGCTCTTCCCACTCCCTTTTGCCCTAAATCCAGTCTGCCCTAAGTCCTGTCAGGTCTACCTTTTGGGTAGATGTGGAATGTTTCCCCTACTTTCCGTCCCCAAGAGCAGGTCCAGCTGCATCATTGTCCTCACCTGGTCTGCTGCAGTAGCCTCACAATCAGTCTTCCCCCACTCAGACCTGTCTGCAACCCACTCCCCATGCTGCATCCAGAGGGGCCTTGCTAAAACCCACAGGTACTCACATATTTCCTGCTTACAACCATCAGTGGCTCATTATTGCCCCCAGGACTAACCTTGGCCTCTTTAGCAAGGAACTCCTCTACAAACCCCCAGCTCTGCCTCTCATTGGACCCCTCCAACCTCCCCCAGTTGGGCAGTAGAGCACAGTGGTTACAGGACTAGATTCTAGTGCCTGGCTGCCTGCTTTCATGTTTCACCTTTGTCCTTTGATAGCTGTGTGAACTTAACTCATTTTCCTGTCTATAAAACAGGGTTAGTGATGATAGAACCTATCTCAGAGGGTTCTGGTGAGGATTAACTGAATATCATGCAAGAAGCTAAATTGGGCCCAACTACAACATTAGAGGGCACCATTCATGTAAGACCACCTTCACTTCTGACACTAACCACACCCTCAGCCTCTACAATTTACTAGAATGACTCACAAAACTCACTGAAAGTTGTTGTATTCATGGTTCTAGTTTGTTTCAGGGAAAGGATGCTGATTAAGAGCAGCCAAAGGAAGAGATGTATAGGGCAGAGTCCAGGAGGGTCCTTCCAAATGTGAAACTTCCGTTGTCCTCTGCCCATAGGGTCAAAGATGTGTTATTCTTCTGGCATTGATGTGACAGTGTGCACGAAGTGTTTCCAACTGGGGAAGCTCACTTGAACCTCAGTGTTCAGAGTTTTTGTTGGGGCTCCCTTATGTAGGCATGACAGATTGAGTGATTGGCCATGGGGTTGATCTCAGTCTCCAGGTTGACTGATGTGGCAGACCCGAAGCCTTCATTCATACTGTAACTCCCTTGATTAGTTTTTCTGGCATGGCCAACCCCACCTCAAGACTATACAGGTGTGGCCAGCCCTCCCTAAATCACATTTGTTAGACCACCCAGTGTGACCAAGCCTCCAGGCAAGCAAAAACTATCCTAGAAAACATACCATTCCAAGGGCCCAGAGATTACTTCCTAGAAGCCCAGGGAAAAGACCAGACCACAGAAATGTTGAGAACCCTGCCTGGCATAGTTAAGTGTTATCACAGTACCACTGACCCTTGACCAACATGGGGTTGAACTGTGTGGATCCACTTATACATGGATTTTTTTTGCTCCTCGACAAATCCTGAGACAGTGAGACCAACCCCTTCTCTTTTTCCTCCTTGACAAATCCTGAGACAGTGAGACCAACCCCTTCTCTTCCTCTTCCTCCACAGTAACTAATCAAGGGAGTTACTCAACTGATGGCAGTGAGGATGAAGATACACTTCCATTTAATAAAAAGTAAATATAATTCCTCTTCCTTTTGATTGTTTAATAACATTTTATTTTTTCTAGCTTACTGTGTCATAAAAATACAGTCTATAATACATATAACGTATAAAATATGTGTTAATTGGCTATTTATGTTATGGGTAAGACTTCTTTCTGGTCAATAGTAGACTATTATTAGTTAAATTTTTGTGGAGTCAGTAGTCATATGTGAATTTTTGTGGAGTCAATAGTCATATGTGAATTTTTGCCCCTTACCTCTGGATTGTTCAAAGGTCAACTATACAAGCTGTTGTATGCTCATGCTGTAACTTATTTCTCATAGTTCTTCAAACAGGGGACTCGCGCCTCTGGGCCTATGCTATTCTCTCTGCTCAGAACACTTTTTCCCTGTGAAGATGCTGGAGACTGAACCAGGCTCCCTGCATGTGCTTCTTCTGCCTCGTCTTCTCCTCTGTCCCAGAACTTAACCCACGACCATTGATGAACCTCTCCATCAGAGCATGAAAACCTTGGGGTCAGGGAAGCATCTGTCTTATACTTCCCCATTCCAGTGCCCAGCACCAAGTAAGTTCTAGAGAACATGTTATTAAGTTAAACTTTGAGCTCCCCACTGTAGGACAGAACTTAAAAGCTAGATTAGACCCAGAGAAAAGATCTGAAAATAATTAATACAAGTTCAGTGAAGAACTATGGCCAGACCAGATGGAGTTTCTCTGCTTAATACTAATATTAACCATTTATTGTTATTGACTAAATACCAGGTTCTGTGCCCAGTGCTTGTCCATGCTATCTAATTTCTCCTTCCAAACCCATGTGTGTAATTATCTCTATGAGGACACGGCTATTTACAGAGGTGAAGTGACTTACCCCCAGTCACACAGCCAGTAAGGGCCAAGGCGGAACTCATGCTTCTTGGAGGAACTTGAACTCTTTTTTTTTCTTTGAGAAAGCAGGATTTATTGAGAGGACAGAAAAACTCTCACAGTGGGAGGGGACCTGAAGAGGTTGCCCCGAACTCGAACTCTTAGCCTCTTGAAACCGTTATGCTGGCAGAGAATGTGATAGCAGCCTGCCCAACTCCGAGGGGCACTGGGCAGAGGAGGTGACCTGTGCTGTGGGCCCCGAGGAAGCAGCAGAGCCAGCAGATTTCAGTTTCCTGTGCTGAAGGATGAAGACTGCCTGATGGGGAGGTTGAAATGAAGTCCTGCCTTACATGCCTGGAAGAGATTGAGACCTGGCACTGGGACTTGGCTTATCTCAAGGTCCAGGCATGGGCTGAGACCACCCTTCCCTGTCTATCCCCAGTGCTGAAGGGCCCAGGCTGGGTGTAGGGAGGGGGTGCTGGGGAAAGGGGAAGGAAGAGTCGGCTGGTGCAGAGGTCATTGGAAGAGCTGGAGCGGGGAGAGAGGGAACAGGGAGGAAGGAGGAAGGAGGGAGGCGGGAGGAGAAGGGAGGGAGGAAGGCACTGGCCTTCCAAGGTCTTTGGGAGGGATCTTGGATTCAGGGCTTCCCCTCCCTCCAGCTACTCTCAGGCCAAGCTCCTGCATTCTGAGAAACTGGGCACTCCCGAAGTCAGGGAGCGGGCTGTCTAAATTTGACTTCTTAGGCAGATGGGGCAGAGATAGGGGCCCCAAGCAAGCTTTATCCTGATGACCTGTGGGAAAAGGACCTCTGTGGGGGACAGGAACCCTAGATTCCAACTTCTCTGTCCCATGACCTTGTGCAAACTCTTTCTCCCACCAGGCCTCAGTCTCCTGATCTGTTGCATGGAGGTTTGGGCCCAGTGACTTGAGGCCCCTTCTACGGGAAGGCAGGAAGTTGGAGCCCACAGAAGGGGTGGGAAAGGGACTGGAGGCCAGATTGGTATGGGCCCTGGTGGCGTCTGAGAGCCTAGAGCCTAGTTCTTCCGCCGTGCCACCCCCTCCCAGCTTCTCCTCTGTTCACCACACAGACCACAGCCTGCTCTTCTCCTTTTCTATTTTCAGATGTCCTAGAGTTCTGAGAAAGGCCCAGACTGGCGCCTGCCTGGGAAGGCTGAGCTGCTGAGGGAGCCAACCCCAGAGCAGGAGGGGGTGTGGGTAGACGTGCAGCAAGCCATGGACTCACGAGGAGATGACTGGGCTTTCACTTCTGGGCTGGAGAAGGGGCCGGCTGAATGCTGTGGGAGCTGTGAGGGGTCCTTTCACTGCCCTGGCACTGGTTCCTCCCAGAGCCTGGACTAACCAGGAGTCTGGTGGTGGGTGGGGCCAGGGAGGAATGCAGTTCTGGCTCTTGCCTGCCTGTCTGAAAGCTCACCCTGACCAGGAAACTTCCCTAGTGGGAAAAGGGTGGAAGGGATGAAGGAGTGGAGGCATCTTTTTTCAGGAATATAACTCACCAGCCAAAGTTTAGAACATGAAACAGATTGCATGCGTGTGTGTGTGTGCCCATGTGCATATGTGTGTGTGTGTATGTGAGAAAGAGAGAGAGAGACAGTTATCAGTGAGAAGGAGATAGCAATACAGAGATACTGAAAGAGGAAGAGAGAGGCCAAGACAGAGATAAGGAAACAGGGCCACATACAGACAGAAGCAGAGAGAAAGTGGTGGGGGTGGAGGGAAGGAGTGAGTTTGAGCCATGAAGGAGTGGTGGAACTAGGTGGATGTAGCAGAAATGTCAGGGACAGAGTATTCTGCCCCCTGGAGGTCAAGCAAGACTCTGGTTTTCCTAGTAAGTTGCCCAATCTGGTTGCCCTCTTTCTGCCCGCCAAACCTCCCTTGGGACTAAAACGTTTCTGTCCCTCAATCTAAATCTCCTCCAGACCTCACCTCCCTGAGCCCTCAAAGCCTGAAGATTCATGGCCTTGGGGTTCCATTAAAGGGTAGGGGTAAATGGAGAGGTCAGGGATGAAGAAAAGTTATTACCTGTATGAGGATTTGGTCAGGGTTGGGAGAGGAGCAAGGAGATGGAACGTCTGAAGAAAAATGTCCCATCTTTCTTCAGATCAGGCATTAATTCTGTGCCTCACTCTTTAGGGAATGATAGGAAATTTGGTGGAGGGGCTTGTGGAAGGAGGGTATTTAGTGTTGAAGGAAGGAGGAGCTACAAAGGGAGAAGCACTGAGCTGGGCAGGGATGAATTTAGTTGAGTTGAATTACATTGAATTGGTTGAGTGTAATTGGCTTGGTAGAGTAGAGCAGAGTTGTGTTGTGTCATGATGGGATGAGATGGGTTGAATAAAGTGTGATTTGGTTGAATAAATGAAGTTGGATTTGGATTTGGTTAAGTGGAAATGAGTTGAGTAGGTTTAAGTTGAAGTTAGTAAAGTTGAGTTGTGTTGTGTTGGAATGGATTGAGCTGGGTTCAGTTGAGTGGAGTTGAGTTTGATTGAATTGAATTCGGTTGGCTTTGGGTGGGTTGAGTGGAAATAAGTTGGTCTGAGTTGGTTTGAGTTGAATTTGGGAGAGTCGAGATGAATTGAATTGAGGTTGGGTTGGGTTGGTCCGGAAAAGAAAGTGAAAAGACTCCTGATAGACAAGAGTAAGGAGGAGCCAAAATCCCCGGGAACCATGTCTGAGGAAGGTGAAGTGAGAGAGAGACCTGGTGAGGGGAGCTGTCCATGACTGAGATGTAAGGAAATCTGTGAGTCTGAGATGTTTTGGAATATAAATGATTACTTCAGTGTTTCTTCATTTTCTTTTTACCATACTACACGTTCATTGGTAATTGAGGCTCACAACAGCATAGGAAGAAGGGAGTACCAGAATCTCATTGTATGTATATGTGTGCTCATGTGTGTATGTGTGTGTGTAATTTGAAAAATTACCCAAAGATGATTCTTACTGATTTATTTTGAGTATGGGTCTCATTCCGTTGGAGTGCAATGACACACTCATGACTCACTGCCTAGGCTCAGGATCAGGTAATCCTTCCACCTCAGCCTTTCAAGTAGCTGGAACTACAGGTGCGCATCACCACACCTGGCTGATTTTTTGATTTTTTTTTTTTTTTTTTGAGAGATGGAGGTTTCATTATGTTGCTCAGGCAGGTCTTGAACTCCTTCGCTCAAGAAATTCTCCTGCCTTGGTCTCCCAAAGTGCTGGAATTACAGGTGTGAGCCATTGCACCTAGACTGATTCTTTTATAAATTTGTTCTTTTTAATATTAAAACTAATTTATTTTTGTTTATTATATATATACATGCACATGTGTGTGCGTATTATTTTTTAAAGATGAAACCTCGCTCTGTCACCCAGGCTGGAGTACAGTGGCATGATCATAGCTGGCTGCAGCCTCCACCTCCTGGGCTCAAAGTGATCCTCTCGGTTCAGCCTCTGAAGGAGCTAGGAATACAAGTGAGTGCCACTATGCCCAGGATAATTAATTTATTTTTAATTGAAAAATAATGATTGTGTATATTATGGAATACTATGTGGTGTTTTGATCTGTGTATACATTGTAGAAAGATTCAGTCAAGCTAATTAGCAAATCTACCACCTACCCAACTTATCACTTTTTTTGTGGTGAGGAGGTTAAAAATCTATTTTTAAAGCATTTTGAAATATAAATACGTTATTATTAATTGTGGTCACCATGCAGGGTAATGGAGCATTGAAACTTATTCTTCCTGTCTAACTGAAACTTTGTACCCTTTGATCAACAGCTCCCCTTTTCCCATTTCTCCCATCTTTTTCCCTTCCCCCTAGTGTCTAGGAACTACTTTCCTACTCTCTGTTTCTGTGAGAGCAACTTTTTTAGAGTCCACATGTAAGTGATATTATATAGCACTTGTCTTTCTGTGCCTGGCTTATATCACTTAGCATAATGTCCTTCAGTTACATTCATGTTATTGTGAATGTTTCCTTCTTTTTAAAGGTTGTATAGCATTTAAGGTTGTATAATGTATAATTCTAATATATACTACGTTTTCTTTATCCATCCATCTGTCGATGGCTTTCATATCTTGGCTGTTATGAATGATGCTGAAGTGAGCATGGGTGCTTCTTCTTTTTCTTTTTTTTCTTTTTTAGAAAGCAGGATTTATTGAGAGGACAGAAAACCTCCCACAGTGGGAGGGGACCAGAACGAGTTGCCCTAACATGGGTGATTCTTAATGCCTCCCAGGTTAGAGCACTCTCCAGTTGAGAATCAATATCCCATAGACTCTTCACTCCTGTAGAAAAGGAGTTCTGTTTGGATGAATCCATGGCTGGAAGATTTTTAAAAAGAGATTGAAAGGGGAGAGCAAAGGTCAGCAAGTCTTCCCTCTCAGGCTCTTAACCCAACCCTTAGGTGGCAGTCTCTGAGGAAAAGGAAATGTAGTATTTATTGAGCACCAACTACATCTGAAGTATTTTTGCCTCCATTATTGAATTAAACCCTCACACAATCTTATAGTAGGGAAACTGTGGCCCCAGGAATTTAAACAACAAGGTCAAGGTCAGACAGCTAGGGTGATGTAAATCCAGGTTGGTATATTCCTTTATGCTATGAGATTAAAAGAAAAACCAAATGAATAGCTGTGGTTGGCATGGCAACCAAAGGATGGCCTAGGAGGTGAGCGGGAGTGATGAGCAGGGCAGAGCAGGGTGCACTGCAGGAGGGAGGGTGAGGGTCAGAGGAGACTGGGGTGCAGACAAGGTGGACTGAATGGTCACTGCAGAAGAGGTGAGAGGGTAAGGGAGGGGCAGCCCAGAGACACGATGTACTCGAAGCTTAATCACAGAAGCTGTAGCCTCAGCTGGGCAGGAGTGGGCCAGGTGCTGGTTTATGGACCTTTAGCATCTGGCAATTCGGGTCCTCCTAAGGATCTGGCAGGTGAGTCCTTGTGAGGGGACTCCCAGCACTTTTCCCCATCATTTGTGATCTGTTCCTGAGATTCACCCCACCATCAAGACTCCTCGAGAGTGAAGGGCTCTAGCAACTTTTGGGGAGGTTGGCTAAGAGGCCATCTTCTAAGTATTTGTAGGATGGGTGGGGTGGAATTGAAAATAATCACAGAGCATGAGATCATTCCTGTGTGCCGGGCACTGGGTACCCGGAGGAGACTTCTAGCTCCTGTCCTTATGGTGGCCGGGGGAAGAGGTTCAGGTCTGGGGGCTTTGGGGTACCCAAAGAGCCAGCACTTCTCTCCTCAGAGAGTGGTCCACTGTGGGTGGGTGGCATAATTAATTTATTTTTAATTGACAAATAATAGTGTATATTATGGGATAAATGTGGTGCTTTGATTTGTCCTGAATCGTCCCACTCACTCCCCAGTTCTTTCTTGTGATCTTGTGGCCAGAGGGCTGGGCCTCCTTCTTCCCCAGTGCCTTGGTGACTCATACATGCACACATGCACACACACTCCACTGGGCAGCCCCACAAGAGAGCCCCAGGTTATGTGGAGAGGAGAGCAACTTCTCACAGTTGTAGAGCCAGAACACACCCTCCCTGTCCAGGCATGCTGAGAGGCTGGGGGTCCTGTAGTTCTTTCATTCACGTGTTCATTCTTGGCTTTTAAAAAAATGTATATTTGTGGGGGATGGAAAATGCAGAGAAGTCAGAGCCTGAGATTCTGGAACTGCAGTTGAACAACTAGAAGACTCTAGCTAACTCAACTCACCTCTCTCTGCCTGTGTTTCCTCATCTGTAAAAGGTCCATAATGTTCTCTGACCTGGTAAGAGAGAGGATCAAATGAGATAATAAATACAAAAGTGTGTGTAAACTCAAGAGAATTTAGTTTACAAACCTATACATACACACACACACACACACACACACACACACACAAATACATGTATATATACAAATATATATTATGTACATATATATAGTTATTCATTCATTATTTGCTCATTTATTGAACAAACATGAATGTAACCCTTATTATGCATTAGGCAGTGTCCTAAGTCTTTTACAAAAATTAACTCATTTAATCCTCATAACAACCCTATGAGGATGGTACTAGTATTGCCCCATTTTATAGATGAGGAAACAGACACAAAGTTGGGGCTAAGTGACTTTCTCAATGCTGTACAGCTAGTAAATGGTAGAACTGGGATTCACTCCTAGTTCTGTTGGACTCGAGTTTTTCATTCATTCATTCAACAAATATTTGTTAAATGCTTTCTCTGTATCAGGCCCTGGGCCCACAGAAAATAACCAGACTTGGTCAAGGTGGTTGTGGTTCTCATCCGGAGGAAGCGGAGACTACTTTTGCGGTGAGACAATTTTGGGTTGTTTTCAAGACTGAGCTTACTGTTAGCCAACTAAGCTTTCTGTCCTGTGCAGGACAGTCCTCTATGCAAATTGCCAACAGCGGTCCATTGAGGAATCATTCAAGAATAGAGCACAGGCTTTGGAGTCATTCTGGGTCTGATCTGAGTCCCAATCTTGCCATTTCAAGACTGTGTGACTTGAACAAGCAGCTTCACCTCTCTGAGCCTCAGCGCCCACCTCTAAACAATGTGACTGGAGTCTTGTGCAGTTCTTGTGCCTGATGCCTTGTGATAACAGAATGCCTCTCTTTCCTGGAGCACTTCTGATTGTGCTGGCTTAGCTCACAGTAAGTAAGTTCAGTCCTGGCAACAGCCAAAACTTGCCTCCCTGCATAACCAAACTTCATCCCCAGGAGGCTACCTCTGCCTTAGGATGCTGAAGTGCCCGGCAGTATCTGACACAACTTGCTTGTTCAATAAATATGAGTCAACCTTTCCTGCTCAAGCAAATAACAAGAATTACAGAGAAGCAGCAGCTTTGACTTCTAGCATACCTGCAACCCCTTCTCTTTCCCTCCTGAGGAGGGTCTGAAGCAGGCTAGGCTTGGGAGTGCTGTCATCCACGTGGCCTTCCCCTCTTCTCTCTATCCAGGCCCACAGTTCAAGGCCAGCCAGCCTCCCCAACCGACTAGCTCTGAGGCCCCAGGCAAAAGCCACTCCCTGTCTCAGAGTCCAGACTTCCTTGTCTGTCCAATGGAGAAATGGAGTGCTGGTGGGCATTGATTGTTTCCACCTGCCCTACATTCCTTTTCTCTTTATTGGATAACTGCCCCCAGTTTTCTTTTGGGGAAGGACTTGCTCCCACTCCCAGTCACCCAGACACATGGTCTAGAACTGCCCAATCAGAATCAGGATGTTCCATCTTGCGGGTCACACCAGTTGGTTCAGGGATGGGCATATGAGCTAAGCAGGAGCAATCAGAAGTGTTCCAAAACTTCTCTTGAAACTGCCAGAAAAGAGGCATTCTCTTCTCACATTGGATTGGGCATGAGAACAGCACAAGTCTGGAGTCCTCCATCACATCACTCCAGGAGCACCTACTTGAGAGTGAAGCCAACAAGCAGGAAAAAATAGAACAGAGAAGAAAAAGATAAGAGGAAGAGAGAGAGAGAAAGAGGGAGAGAGAGAAAGGGAGAGGGAGGGAGAGAGAAAGAGCTAGAGAGAAATGAAAGAAAGAAGCAAAAAGGAAGAGAGGAAGAGGGAGGTCACACACACACACTCACACACACACACACACACACACACACACACACACACAGAGAGAGAGAGAGAGAGAGAGAGAGAGAGAGAGAGAGAGAGAGAGAGAGAGAGGATGAATCTAGTAAGATCATACCTGGATGCAGCCATACCTATCCCTAGAATTTAATCTTGAGAGACAATACTCCCCCTCTTTTGCCAGATCAGTTGTAATTGGGTGTCTGTCATTTGCAATGGAAATAATCCTGACTTATTTTATTCAGGGGCTAAAAACACCTACGTCAATGGGTTGCTGTGTAGATCAAAGGAGGCGATGATGTAAGTAAAAATGTTTTTCTAAACTGTATATGGCCGAATCATGGTAAGTTATTAACGAGGTGTTAAAGCAGGAGCACACATTCCATGAGAATGATGAGTCAGTCTGGTTCTATCTGAAAGGCTCAAGAAAATGAAATTTTATGGCTCTTGCCTGAGAACTGAGGAGTTTTCTGGAAGTGTGAATTTGTGCCCCCTAAATATTCAGTTCATTGGGTGCAGGTTTTCCAAGGATGAGGTTCCCTTGTGTTGGGGCATGACTGTTTCTCATGTGACTTGTTCCAAGTGCAGTGACTTTACTAGAGGCTGTAGCACACAGAAGAAAGATATCTGGCCTGTTTGAACAAGTCTCTGTCTTGCTCTGAGTCTCTGATTTTGCCACCTGAGTGAGGCTGGATTGAGTCCTCTCTCAGGGAGTGTCTGGTTCTGACCCACAGTGGTAGCACATGCCTGTAATTCTCAGCCCTTATCCTGGGATGAGGGAAGTCTGCTCATCTCTGGAGTCTGCAGCATGTACTTGATCCTGAATTCTCCAGAGAAGCCACACATCAGAAACTACAGCTCACACCAGAAAGAGAATCTTTCTGGAGTCTGGTAGACATTGAAGATGGGCTGGCCCAATCTCTGTTTCTAATTCCTTGTGCTTTGCCTGTCTATTCCCAAAATTCAATTTTCCAACCTCCTTTGCAGCGCAGGAGGGCCACGTGACCCAGTTCTGGTGAAAGAGATGTCAATGGAAGTCTGCTGGGGCTGCCTCTGTCCTTTTTAACCTTTGCCTGCTTGGAACTTGGGCATGGAACACGAAGCACAGGATGCAACTCATTCTGAGGATGACGGGGCAGAAAGATGGAAAACATGTGGGCTCCTGAAGGCACCATGGAGCAGCCACAATGAGTCTGGCTGCTCACTTCTGGGCTTCTTGTCATTCGAGAAAAATAATTTCCTCTTCTTTTTTCAGTTAAAGTCTCTATGCTTGGGACTTTTGTTATAGCCAACCAAATGCATTCCTGATACACTAAGGTAGTACTTGCCTGTGACCATTTTCTCTTAAATTCTTTCTAGATGTCTAGTACAAGTTTTTTTCCTCCTGCATCTAGGACCACAGTGACAGAATTGGAATAATTATATAATTATTAATTAGAGTGATTCTACCAGTGATGATTACTTACCAATTGCCTCCTGAGGGCTAGAAATTGAGCTAAGTGATTTTTGTCTTCACACCAGTTCCAGGAAATATATACTACTATTATTCTCATTTTCAGATGAGGAAACTGAGCCTCAGAGAGGACAAATGACTGACTCAAAGTCACACAGCTAGAATATTTGAAGGGGTTTGAACCCAAGTTCAGGTCTGCTGACTCTAATACCCCTGCTCCTCACTTTCAGCACATCTGGTTCAACAGGCTTATTTAAAGGTGAGAAACTGAGGTCCAAGAGGAAGAGTTACTTGCTCAAGGCACACAGTGATTTCAGAGGGTCATATTATTAGATCTTCTGGGTCCCCATCCTAGGTTCTGTCTATGATATCCCTCTGCTTAGCCAAAGACAGGCTTGAAGTCCAGGCTTCAGAGTGAGGGCAGTGGAAGCTATTGAAGGTGCTAAGCAGAATTAAGAGGGTGTTGCACACACTAAAGGAGTGCTGTAAAAGGAGTTCCTCTTCCTTCAACTATGGTGGATGAGGGGAACTGACATTTTACAGCCCTAGCAACCTCCTGAACAACTGTTGTCTCTTAGGCAGACAATGACTTCACCCCCCACACCCACCCCCCCTCCAACTCCCAGGCTCCTTCGTCACAGGCAGCTGGGGCCCTGATCCCATGAACTGGTGTGTCCAATGCTCTGCAGATCACGCTGCTGTTGAGGGCGGGCTGGAGAGGATACCGGTGGCGTGACACTCGGCCATCCTGTGCCAATCAGATGGCTCCAGCTGCCTAGTAGAGAGGCCTGTAGGACAGGGGACCCTGCAGTGGAAACTCCCCAGATGAACTTGGGGACTCTCCACTTACCAAACTCCTGCTTGTTTATCTTTCCTTCTGTCCTGTTCCTGCTAGGATTTGGGCGTTTGTTTTAAGGATTCAGGCTTTGGCATCTAGGAGAGCCGGCGATAGGATAGAGCAGAAGTTAGGCTTGTAAATGTTGGAATCATACAGTCCAGGGTTCCAATCCCTGCCCTGCCACCTGTAACCTTTAGCCAGTCTGTTAGTTTCCCTGTTTACAAAAATAGGGATGAGAAGAAAATCTGCCTTCCGGGGGGTGTTGGGGGTTATAAAGGAGATGATGTGCCAAGAGCCTTTCGCATAATGGCTGCCACAATGTAAGTGCTCCAGAAATGGCTATGATTCTTCCTCCTCCCAACATGACCTAGTTTGAGCCCCAGTTTCCTCTTTTGCATAACGAGGATCACAGTACCTTCCTCTTGGAGCTGTTGTCAGGACTTCAATGAAAAAGGGATGTTAGCTGGGCTCAGTGGCTCAGCCTGTAATCCCGCGCCTTTGGGAGGCTGAGGTGAGTGGATTGCCTGAGCCCGCGGGTTTGAGACCCGCCTGGGCAGAGAGACCTCATC
>NW_007246625.1:58238-62416 GCF_000164805.1 Carlito syrichta | reverse complement strand
GTAATTCCGGCTACTTGGAAGGCTGAGGCGGAAGGATCGCCGGAGCCCAGCAGGTTGAGGCTGTGGTGGCCAGGAGCAGCCACTGCACTCCAGTCTGGGCGACAGAGTGAGACTCCAACTCAAAAAAAAAAAAAAAGAAAAAGAAAAAGGGATGTAAACACATTTTGTGGCTCTCAGTTCTTGCCCTCTCAACTGAACTGTGTGGCTTTAATTGTTCCCCCTCTTATCGACCACCACCCTAGGGGGGCATTCTTCAAATATTGGCTGTTTATGCTGGGGCTTAAGTACAGGGTACCTGGGTATCCTAGAACAAAGAGGCTTGGACCTTGAAACCTAATCCTTACTGGTTGTGTACCTTAGGCAAGCTGCTTCAGTGCCTCAGTGTCTTTCTCTATAAATGGAAGTGAAACTGACTTCATAGGGCTGCTGAGAAAAGCACATGTAATAGTGCCTTTAAAACACATAGCACTTGGTGGGGCAAGGTGGCTCACGCCTGTAATCTCAGCACTTTGGGAGGCCAAGACAGGAGGACTGCTTGAGCCCAGGAGTTCGAGACCAGCCCAGACAACATAGTGAGACTTGGTTGCTACAAAAAATAAAACAAATTAGCCGGGTGTGGAAGCATGCACCTGTAGTCCCAGCTACGTGACTGCCTGTGCCACTGCACTCCAACCTGGGTGACAGGGACCCCAACTAAAACACAACAAAACAAGGCAAAAAACAACACATAGTACTCTGTTCAGCACATAGTAGATATTCAAAAAAATATCAAAAAAAAAGTAGTCAACCCTAGCCTGGTGCTTAGTAGGTAAAGAGGAAGAGAAAGAGAATTTTTCATGGAACCCTCCTGCTCAGGAAGGAAATGGAAGGGAAAGTGGCCAAGAGTGAACCCCTAGCACCTCCTAGATGCTGGGAACACTCACATAGACCATCTTACCTCAAACTCACAATAACTCTCATAAGAATAGAATTATTAGCCCCATTTTACAGAGGGGGAAACTGATGCCCTAAAGTGGTAGTTTGCTGCTCAAGGCCACACTGAGAGTTGGGTATAGTATGGGGGCTGGGATTTGAAGAGATGTTGGGCTGATTCCAGAGCCTTCCTGGCTGTGAAGCTGCCTGGAGAGGTGGGGCTGGGTGGGGCTGGGTCCAGGAGTGATTCAGGTGAGAGTCAGCTCCGGTTTTCCAAATAGTGGGTGGGGCCTAGCAGGGGTGAGACCTCTTCAGGGCCATTGCAATCCAAGCCCTAGCTAGGGTGGGCAGGGGGGCATGTGATTGATGTTGAGCAGGGAGTGGTAGGTATGCAGAGAGAGAAACCCTACCCCTTGTCACCGATGGAGTACAGGAAAGGGGATCTTTGCTGCCTTAGCTGGGAGGGCCTCAGGACCTGGGATGGAGCTGGGCCTGAGGGATCATTGGGGCACTGGCCCATGAGCCCATCTGGGGAAGTCAGGGAAACTGAGGCAGGCACTGACACTTATGGTAGTTGTCACAGCAGATGGGTGAGTTGGCTGTCACCCTGATGAGGCTGGCCCTGGGCCCTTACTTACTCATAGAACATCTATATTTTTTTACGCGTTCACTACTCAGGCAGACACTTATTCACTTCTTTATACAAGCAACTAATGTTCCCTGGATGTCTTCTATCTGCCAGATCCCATACTTGGCCTTGGGGATACGAGAGTGAGTAAGGCTCTCACAGCCCATTAAGGGGGAGAGAGGGACAGCACAATCCAGCATGGCACTACAGTGGCATGGGAAGACATGGGAGTTTGTTAGAGGAGAGATGGGGGAGGAGGAGTCAAGCCTGAGGAGGCTTCTCAGGGGACAGGGAAGCTGGCCTTGCCTAGCTCAAAAAGCTTGCCATCCTGAGGATTAAGACATTTCCCTACACACTTAGGCTACAGATAGGCTTTGCAGTAGAGGGCAGGAAAAGCTGGCCCTCTGCTGTGGGCCCTATCTCAGGGTTGGGGCAAGGAGAGCTCTGTGTATACAGCTTCATGCTGGACCCCTCCTCTGAAGTGGACCAAACAAAAAGCTCTAATCTCAACTTTATTTACCCCCGCCGTCTCCCTTTCCCTGGGTATTATCACCAACATCAAGACAGAAACCTAGGCATCCTCAGCACCTCTCTTCCCCTAAGCTCCAGTGCTTATCAGTCACCAAGGCTTGGCACTTCTGCCACCATTTCTCTCATCTACTTCTCCTCCTGCTCCACCCTCTTGGTCCGCTCCCATCCCTGGAGGTTGCACCCACACCCTGCCTGCTTTCTCGGCCTTCATCTTCCCCTTCATTGCAGCCGTCTTGGGCTTTGCAGGGCCAGACCCAGAGCCTGGCCACAGTGAGGGCTCAATTGCTCCGTGCTGGAACCAGTCCTCAGAGACCATCTGATCTGCGTATTCTTTTGTTCAAATGGGGGAAACAGAGACCCAGAGACTTATCTAAGATCACACCATGAAGAAGTGAGACTTGAACTCAGTTCTCTTGATTCCCAGAGAAGGCTCTTCCCTGCCACTGCTGGTCTTTGTGAATGTTGTTCTGAGTGCTGGTGCATGGCTCAGGAGTAAGGAGTCAGAAGGAGGTACAGGTTGGTGACTTGCTGGGCCTAGGGCCCAAAGAGAGAGAGGGCCTGGGTGTTATAAGATGGAAACTTATCCAAGCCCATCTGGTCTCTCCCTTCTTCATCACCAGAAAGCTCCCTTTCCTTTGGGCAACTGGGGCCCACAAATCTCCATCCTGACGCCATCTCTTTTGCGGATAATCCCATCTCTTTACTCTGTCTGGTTAGTCCCCAGGGGGCCTTGATCTGGGGTGGTGGGGAAGGCTGAAGCTGCTGGCATCCCCAGAGTCCCAGGCCCTCCACCTGCCCCCCTCCCTCCCCAGGTCTGTCCTGGCTTGCTCTGTCTCCCTAGGGCAGCTGGCTTTTGTCTCAGTGGAGCATGGGAACAGCATGGGTGGGGAGGAGGCACAGCTACCTCAGCAGGTCTCTCCTCTCCCGCCTGGCATGATTCCTACCTGCACTCAGAGATGCCTGGGAGCCGGCACAGGAACCTCTGAGCCCTCCTGCTGGCCTTCCCTGCTGGGGTTCTGCAGAATGACTGGGTGTGCTGAGGGAGGGAACCTGTGGGTGCGGGAACAGGGAGACTCTGTGTGATCTTGGGCCTATCCCTTCCACCTTCTAGGATGAGTGTCCCCAGCTGTGAAGGGTAGCTGAATGCTGGGATTCTGTCAAGTCAGCAATGGATGTGAGTCCCGCTAGAGCAAGGACCCTGGCCAGCCTTGGAATCTGAGTCAGGAGATAGCAACAATAACAACAAAAAAGCCTTCTGATAACTGAGCACCTACTACACACATGCATGCATGATAGGCACTGCACCAGGAGTGCCCCGCACACTTAGAAATCTTCTTGAACTCCTGGCGGAGCCTTGAATGCCAGGCTGAGTTCCTTGTTTCCCTTCCCCGCAGGGAAGAGCCTCTCATTCTGGTTCCCCCTTTTCCTGTTCCTGCTGCAGCCATCCGGTCCTGCCCACGGACCCAGGGGCACCCACGCCAGGTAGGAGGAAACTCACTGAGTCTTGCCACCACCTACTGTGAGGATTTTTATTATGCCTGTTATATAGATGAGAATATTGAGGACCAGGTAGATGTCCAGGGTGACACAGCTAGTGAACTGCAGAGTCTGGATTTGAACTCCACTCTCTTGGACTTGGAGCCTGTGCTCTTCATTTCTGGCAGAGACCTGTAGTCTCAGAGGGCAGAGTCCAGCCCATGGGGGAGCAAGTCTTCCTGCTGGATCTGAGGAGTAGTGTGTTTCCCAGCCGGGAAACCATGGGCAGGCCAGGCTGGGCTGCTCTGTTTCTAGCCCCCTGCCTTTTGTGCTGGGCGGAGTGTGTGGTTCCGGATGGCCTCAGTTCTGTCCCCAAGCCCTGGTCGACCTCAGCAACCTCAGCATTGCACATCGTCTCTGAGCCTCAGTTTCCTCCCGACAAAATGGACGCATTTCTGGTGCCAGCGGCCCTCAAGCTCAAGTGCTTCAAGGATCTCGAGTGAAAAGGGCCTTAGTGGCGATCACACCATAATTAATTCAGTGTCTTGGCTGGGACAGAGCAGAGGAAGTAAGCAGGCGGCGGTGAGGTGACAGCTGGAGGGAGGAGTGGGGGGGGGGCCGGGGGAGGGGG
>NW_007246625.1:720-58191 GCF_000164805.1 Carlito syrichta | reverse complement strand
GGGCCGCGTCTCCGGGCAGTGGTGGAGACGCACGCAAGGGGCAGGCAGTCCGCGTCCCGCACCCCTCAGCCGCCCGAGCCATGAGCCGTGAGTCCGACCCCGAACGCCCAGGATCTTGGACTCCTGGCGGAGCCTTGAATGCCAGGCTCAGCACCTCGTCTTTCTCTCCTGCAGGGAAGAGTCTCTCGTTCGGGTTCCCTCTGTTCCTGCTCCTGCTGCAACCGTCCCCGCTCCTGCTCGCAGACCCAGGGGCGCCCACGCCAGGTAGGAGGGGTCCTGCGTCCCAACCTAGTCCAACTCCCTCCTAGCCCAGCGTGGGAAAGGGGCGGGGGCTGAGTTTATTGGTGAGATGGGGGCTCTCCGAAGATTCCCGGGGGCGTGGACTTATTTAACGCGGCTATCAGTTTTTTTTCCCCCTGGGGTAAATGGCAGGCTGCGATCTCGCGCACGCATGGGGAGAAGGGACAGCCCCTCCATGCACCTCACCTGTTCTGGACCCCCAGCTGTCCAGGCGGCCTCCTCCCCCAACAGCCCCGCTGTTTCCTGTGAGGGCCTTTTGGAGGAAGCCGTCTGGCGAAAGAGTTACCCTTCTCCAGCTTTCAGCCTTCTGGGAACCCATCCTGATTCCCATCCCCAGTTGAGAAGGTGTCCCCTGGTGATGGCTCGGGAACACCAGCCATTCTACAAAGACGGAGGTGGAAATACATTTACACAGCAGGGCTGCCTCCTCTGGGGTTTGAACCTCACAGATGAGGTCCCCCCTGACAGATGAGTAAACAGAGGCTCACAAGGTGTGATGAAGCCCCCGAGTGCACACAGGATATGGTGAGTTCAGGTCTGCCTGATGCCACACACTTTGCAGGGTTTTTCCTCTGAAAGCTCCCTTTACCTGCAATAGCCCCTGGGCCCCTCTGAGTTTCATCTCCCGAAGGTTGATGGGGGAAATTCCACCCCTCCTCCTGCATGCATGTACCAGGTTCCAGATGAAGGAATTCGGCACCTCATTCAGCCAACCTTCCTCCCCCAGCTAACTTCGTGTGTGTGTGTGTGTGTGTGTGTGTGTGTGTGTGTGTGTGTGTGTGTACGCGCATACATGCATGTAGACCCAGCCTGGACATAGCTTCCTCCACCACCTAGCTGTGTGACCCATCCCTCTCTGGGTCCCCATTTCCCAACCAGTAAAGGGAGGCCAAGAAAGGTTGGAGCGGGCAGAGGGAGTCTGTGCTTTCTGCTGGGATGCTCTGGGGATCTGATGCTCTGAGTAGAGGAAAGCTATCCACGTGGACTTCAGATCAGACCAAGTGTCCTGCAGGAGACGGTTTGAATGGGTGGCATTTGGGAAAAAGGAGAGGATGGAGGCTACTCTAGGAAAGGACTTGAGTTGAGCAACAATTGGGTGTATGGGGAGAAGGGGAGGAAGACTCACGTGGCCAGCACTTTACAGTTTCCAAAGGTTGGCCTGGGCACCCACTTCTTTGGTGTTCTCAACAGCCCTGCCAGGAAGATGTGCTAAACCTGTTCTACAGAAGGGGACTTAAAGGTCAGAGGGGTGAGCCCACTTGTCTGAGACCCTGCAGTGAGCGAGTGGCAGAGCTGGGATTGATCAGGCTGCCTCAGTGACCCATTTCATCAGTTCCTGGATCAGCCCAGCCCTTCCTTTGAGGCCCCAGCTGGCCCCATCCAGGCCTCTTGGTGTACAGGGCCTGCCCTGCCCGCCCCCGTCTCTGTCCCTCTCTTTCTTTCTCTCTCTCTCTCTCTCTATATATATATATATATATATAAACATATGTACATATATGTGTGTGTGTGTATTTATATGTATATATAGTCTGTTCACTAAAGCACAGTGAGCCATGGTCTGTGCCATTTTGTTTTTTGCTCTTTCTACTTATTTTTATATAATAAGTGTTTAAACAGAATTTTTTTCCCCATTCTTGAGGGCTTGCTTTATACCAGTCTTTCACTGGGGCCTGGAGACACAGAGCTGGGAGCAGCTTACAATCTGATGGTGGAGGCAGACATGTCAACAGGCAGTCATCCAAGGGTATCAGGGTCATGACGGGGAGGAGGGAGGTGAGCTCATGGGAGGGATCAGATGCTTCTCAGTGGGAGGAATTGAGGGAGGCTCCTTGGAATGGGTGACATTTGAACTGGACCTTGAAGGAGGTGATGGGTGGGAAACACTGTGAGGCTTGACACCATAAGGACAATTTGTGGCAGGAGAAGGAGGGTGGATGGATGACTTGGAGGATGAGGCTGGAAGCCAGTAACGAGGCTCCTGCAAGGATTAAGGAAAGAACGGATGACAAGTGGTGTGCTGGGCAGAAAGTTTGGTCTGCCTTCATACTTCTAAGTCTGCAAGTAGACTGAGGCCCAAGCTGCTTGGGCATCTGTCCCTGAAAGCCAAAGTCTGTGTTTTGCCCCTAGAAGGGAATAAAGGAGATGAGGAGACAGGGCTGCAGACTCACCAGAGAGGGAGGGAATGTTTCTTCTGCCTCTCTGGTGGGGAGGAGATGAAGTCCAGTTTGGAGACAAGACTGTGCAGGGGATCCTTAATACTCAAGTTCCTCCCCTCTAGCCCCTGGGCTTGCCCTAGTGCCCCACTCTCTAGCTAAGATAGGAGCATGACCTGGGCCCAGAGCTGCGTGCCAGGTAGAGGAACTGGGGGTCAGCTAATCCTGCCACTTCAGGCAGGAGGGAACCCAGCTGCACTGAGGCTTCCCTGTCACTTTGGGTCACTGCTGCCTGCTATCTCCAGCACCAGCTGGGCCTGTGGACCAGGAGGGGACTTCCTCTCCTGGGCTTCCTCAGCTGGGCTCTTCCAACTGCTGGGCTCAGCTGCCTGGGCCTGATGTGGTGGTGCTGGATATAGGAACTGGGGCCCCGGCCTGGCTCATCAGGGCTCCCTTTTTCCCCCTTTGATTGCAAGGTCCCTGGAGACTCTCTAAATATGGTTTCTTAGGGGATTTGGGTCCACGCTCCCCACTGGGCCCTTTTGAAGCCTGCCACCTCCGCATCCTGGAGGACTCATTGTTCCCCGGGTGTGCCTGTCCCTTAGCCACTCTCAGCCCTGGGCATGGAGCCTTGACTCTTGGACTGGGAGACACTTCCTTGCCCAAATCCTTGGAAAAGTTCTGAACCCAGGCAGTTCTGGACAGTCCTCGTCTGTGGGAATGTGGACTAGCTGGTTGACCTTTGGGTTTTATGTATCTCGTATGCAATACATGGGTATTCTGATCATCCTCAGCTCTGGGGGTGGGTCCCAAGAACTCAGTGAGAGCAAGTTCTCCATTAATGGGTCAGGGGATTCATCTTGATACAAATAGTGGAGAGGGAAATATGGACTCCGTCCAGAGGAGAGAAAAGGAGCAGGGTGTCAGAGGAGAAGTCTTCTTTGGGCTTGCCTGCTCTATCTCCTTCATGAGACATTCAGGAAGATGAGGCTTTGACGGTGGAAGGCACTTGCCCAAGGACACACAGTCAGTAAGAACACTCAAATATCAGTTTTCCTGAGCACTTATGTGGTGCTGTTATGAGTGTGGTCCTGTTATGAGTGTGGGGAACTCAAGATGAATTAGACTCAGCGCCTGCATCTCCTTTGGTTTTTTCCTTGATGAAAAGGGGTGTCCTCCACTAATCATAGAACTGTGTTGGCATGAAAACATGCAGTATTGAAGTTAGACCGAAGGAAGTCCTTTCTGTAGTTCCCAGAGATCTGGTTGTGGCAGGAGATGATACTTTGTCTGGGGTCCTGGTTTCGTTCATTCAGTATTTTCAAGGTTCACCTTGAAATGGCAAACCTGCTTCACCTGGGGTCAACTCCAGGATGTGGATTAAAGTGACTCTTTCTTCCCATCCCTTCCTCCAATCTAGACCTGGGCACCTCCAGGAGGAGGAAGGTAAGGGAGGAGAAGGGAATTTAAGCCTTGGCTCTGCAACTTCAAAGCAGTGGGGCCAGCGCGTCTTTTGCTTTTGCTGGGCCTCACATTCCTCACTGTGCATGGAGAGTCTCACCCACTCAACCTGAGGGGTGGTGGGAAGATAAATGAGTGGTGTACACAGAAGGCTATGGACTTGGTCACCTGAGTCCAACTGTGGCCAAGTAGTCTCCTCTCTGTGCACCTGGACACCTTGGGGCCTTAGTGGCCAGCTGCTGTAGTCCTTGCTGGGAGAACTCTTCCTGCCTTGGGGCAGCTGGTGTTTATGGAAAGAACACGGGAGAGGAGGGAGGGAAACAGGCCGGTGTCCCAGAGGGAGGAGCCTCAGCTCCGGCACAGCACAGCCTTTCTTGGCAGGCAGGGATGTGAGCAGCTCTTTGCTCTTCTGCCTGCAGGGGCAGAGCTCTAGGGCTACCACGGGGGGAGCTGCTGAGGGCTGGGAAGATGAGGGTCTCTCTTTGGCCAAGTTGGGGTGGCCAATCGCCTCACCTCATTTTACTTATTCCACAAACTTTTGTTAAGTTCTGGCTACCACATCTGGATCCCAGACCTGGGTTGAGCTCCAGCTGAGTGCACAGCCTATGACTGGGGAGGAGAAAGTCAGGGAAGGTGGGGCCCCTTCTCTTGCAATCTTGTGGTGGAGAAGGGCAGGTTGAAAGAGAACCTGGAGACAGGGGTGGGGGGATGGGGAAGAGGGAAAGTGAAGACATTCAGGAGAGGCTTTCTGGGGGAGGCAAATTTGGAGGACATTTATTTAGAAGCAAGTGGGTAAAGGATGGAGAGTGCTTTAGCTTGGGGGCTAAGGGAGGGGGCTGCTGTGGAATGTTTGAGCTGGAAGAACCTGTAAAGATCCTTGGGAGGTCTGTACTGTGGTAAGGATGGGGAGACTGAGCCTGGAGGAGGCCTGTGCCTCTAGCCCCTGTGCCATGTGGTAGGATTGGACCGTGGGTGACAGAGGGCCTTTTGTGCCAAGGTTGGGAGCTGGACAGTGGGGAGCTACAGGGGCTCCTGGGCAGGTGAATGAGCCAGGCCAATTGAGCATTGTGAGCAGGAAGGAGTAAGGAAGAGAGTTCCAGCAGGGGTGAGGAGTCCTTTCTGGGAGGGATCCGATCCTTGAGCCAGCTGTGGGGCTGACCCTGAGGCATCTTGGCCTTTCTGGGCCTATGACTGTGGTAGGGGTGACTGGGGTCCTGCCAGGCCTCTTCCTTGTGTCCTGCCTGCCAGGTCTGTCTGTGGTAGCCTGATAAAGCCTCTTTGTCCAGCCTTTTCCTCACTGATCCCTCCCTCCTGCACCCCTGCTGGTACCACACGGATGTCATTGTGGGGCTGTGGGGAGTAGCCAGGCTTAAGCAAAACTATTTGCATGATTCTTGCAATTCGTGTGTGTGTGTGTGTGTGTGTGTGTGTGTGTGTGTGTGTTGGGGGTGGGATGGTGGTGCTGGGGGCCGTCTCTGAGGTTGCCAGTAGGACCCTGCTGCCAGGCCAAGCCCTGTGATGTGAAGTGAGGAGACTGAGACTTGGGCGGGTGTGAGGGAGGCCTCACCCAGGGTCATGCCCTCTGGTCACAGCACTCTGAGATGAGAGCATTTTATCCCAGGCTGCTCTCGCCTTTCACTACCCTCTTGACCCCCAATAATCAGTTGCACAAAGAATAAAACTTCCCGGTAATGTTGGCTCTGAGCCCAGATGAGGAAGTATGTTTGCAGAAGGGAGCCTGGTGTTTTTTGTGTAAGACCAGGGGAAGAGCCTTCTGCCAGAAGCCAGGAGTCCTGGGTTTGCTCTGTTCTGTTTCCTTGGCCAAACGGCGACCTTTCCCTGAGCCTTGGTTTCCTTGTTGAGCAATGAGGGGCACTCTGTGTGGGGTTGTGGCTGGGGGTGGGCTGTGGGTGGGAGTGGGGATTGGGGTGGGGTGATTCCGAAAGAGCCTAAGGAGTTTCTAACTTTGCTGTTGAAGAATCGCTGAGGCAGTGTAGATTTGAGCAAAGAAGCTGTGGTCAGAGGGATCTGGGTTAGATTCAGGGAGGGACTTTCTTGGGTTTCTCCAGGAGGCAGGAGGATGGATGCCAGAGGTTCACTCACCCTGTCAGGAGGGTTTCCAGCCGTGTCTCTCCTGTTCCTTTGGTCCATGGCCTCCCTCGGGAGCTTAGGGTCCAGATCCCATTCTGACTTGGGCCAAATCTGAGCCTATGAGGAATAAGGACTGAGGCAGCTGAGACTCTGGAGTCCCCATCCTCCCACACACCTACACTCTGTTTCTAGGGTTCTGGAAAATTTCTTTCCTTGGATTTGACTGCCGAGCTTATGGGGGTGGAGTGGAAGTGAAGGGATGGGAATTTGGTTTGGTGTGACTTGTTGGGTGACCCTCTCTGACTTTCCTTTTTTCTGGTCTCAGTTTTCTCATCTGCAAAGTGGGTATTATGGTACCTGCTTTTCTTTCCCTTCTGTAGAAATGGAGGGATACAGGAGATCAGTTTTACTAGAGTCCAGGTACTCACAGCTTGGGGCTGGTCTGGTAGAAATCCCCCTCCCTATTCTTGTCCTTTTTCTGAACCCCACCAGCCTGCCCCTGCTGTTGGGCTCTGACTAGGCAGGAAGTGAATGTTCTAGAAGCCTGTGGCTGCAAATGTCTTATCAGCTGTTTCTTAGCCATCAGTGTCACAGCCTGGAGTCTAGACTCTTACCCTGCCCCTCTCCAGTGGCAGTAGGGGGAGGAGGAGAGACTTCCCCTGGGGGCCTGATGTACGCTAGGCTAGAGATCCAGAGCAGGGCCTGGAAACGGCAGGGGGTGGGGGTGAGGGACTTATGTTCATAGCTGTGGAAACAGGGAGGGCCCTTGGGGAAATTCTGAGGTCCACAAGTGGTCACCCAATGATTTAGCACAGAACTGTGACTTGAGTCCATGCCTCATGGCCCCTCATTCCCCACAAGGACTGGATAGGATCAGGAGGTCACCCTAGTGTGGTGTCTGATCTCTGTTTCTCACCCACAGTGAACCCTTGTTGTTACTATCCATGCCAGCACCAGGGTGTCTGTGTCCGCTTTGGCCTTGACCGCTACCAGTGTGACTGTACCCGCACGGGCTATTCCGGCCCCAACTGCACCATCCGTGAGCCACGCCTCCAGTTCCCACTTTTCTCCTTGGCCCTTCTGCTCCCTGGGCTCCCCCTCCTAGACTCCTGTTTCCTGCCCTCATCTCTGGCCATGGCCTGGTTCTCTTTTCTTGCCTGGCTCTACCTTTTCCCTGACCTGATTACAGCATGAGGTGGTTCATCCTCACTCCCTGGTTCTGGGCTCTGTAGTGAGTCTTCACCATAGTCCCTAGCCCTGACCCTGTCTTCACATTGGGTTCTGGCTCTGCTGTGTGTCATCACTCCCAAGGTTCCATCCTTACTCCATAGGTGCTACCCTGTTCCATCCTGGCCCTCATCCTCAGTACCCATTTTCCACCCTGGTTACTCTGGTCCTGTCAGGAGGGCCCAACTGAGTGGCTCCCACTGCCCTTGCAGCTGAGCTGTGGACCTGGCTCCGGAATTCATTGCGGCCCAGCCCCTCTTTTGTCCACTTTCTGCTCACACATGGGCGCTGGTTCTGGGAGTTTGTCAATGCCACCTTCATCCGAGACACGCTCATGCGCCTGGTACTCACAGGTAGGTGCGGGACAGGCCCCCCCTAAGCTGGAGGAGCAAGAAATCCTGCCCATTCTTGAGATTCTTGGTGTCTGATAAGGGCAATGGGTGGGGAGAGTCTATGATGCCAGATAAAACAAGCCCCAGCCCAGCAGGAGGCAGGGAAAAGGGACAGAGCTGGGCACGGAAACACTCTTGTCACCATTGTTTTGGCTCTTTACAGTGCGCTCCAACCTTATCCCCAGCCCCCCTACTTACAACTTAGCACATGACTACATCAGCTGGGAGTCCTTCTCCAATGTGAGCTACTACACCCGTATTCTGCCCTCTGTGCCTGAAGACTGCCCCACACCCATGGGAACCAAAGGTAATGGGGTTGGGGTAAAGAGCTGGGCCTGAGAATCACAGGAGGTGCTCAGTTCTCTTCTGTGGGAAAAAGCAGGCAGAAGAGCAATTATTGACCCATTTCACAGATAGGTGGACCAAGGCAAGGCACATGGCATGTCCAGAACCAGGACTGAGGTCAGGAAAGAGCAGTGAAGGGTCTTGCCTGAGGTTACCTAGGAAGTTAATGGCAGAGTCAGACTAATGTCTCCACAGTTCCAGGGTACCTCTTTGCCTGAACATTGTCTACTGGTGACTGAGGCCCTGCAGGGTTGGGAGTGATTTAAAAGTTGAAAGGTCAGAGGGAATTAATCATATGTTTGGTTCTTTACTAACATAAGCCATCTTCCATGCTTTGCCAGTATAAGGTACAAAGAAGTTCACATTTTTTCTTTCATTGCTCAAGATTCCACTTGGCCTCATTGGCAAGTATCTTCCTTTTAAGGCCTTCTTCCCACTTTACCCTTAGTTGCCCAAAACCTGGGAGGTAATGCAGTTTAGACCCATCAATTCACCTTTAAATACAGAGAGCACAGGAGAGTCTCAGCAGGCCACCATTGCTGTATTTCAGTTCCTGCCACAGGTGTTGCTGTTGAATGCCAGTCCTGTGCAGCCTCTTGGTTGTGTGTTTTTGCAGGCTCAGAACTTTGATGTCTCTACTTGGGTCTCGAGGGCACTACTCTGATGGTTTTCACTCACATGGTTGGCTACTATTCCCAAAGCCGGGATAGCTGGGTCTTGCTAACCCTTTGTTTGAATCCATCCTTACCCAGTGTCAATGAGTAATGATTCCAAATTATTGGGTAAGACCATTCCTTCTAACTTCTCTTTTGGTGGGTTCCCTTTGGGGTGCTTGATTTATTTATTACCCTGCCAGAGGAACCCAGTTGATCATCTCAAGTCAAAGAATTTATTTTGATCTTGAACCCTCAACATTGGGCCTCACATGAGGTATAGGGAAAAGATGACTTCACCAGAACTAAAAAATTATATTATTCCTTTCCATGAGGGGCTTGGGTGCCGACTCATCTGGCATTGACATAATTAAGAAAGACCTCTCAATATTTATTTTCATGATGACAGACACTTACTTGTACTTTACCCCTGACACAGAAAGATGAATCATTTAAAATAGGTTGGCAAAGTTTGACCTGCAGGCCAAATTTAGCCCACTTTGTTTTTGTAAATAAAGTTTTATTGGAATGCAGCCACAGTCATTTGTTTATGGTTTGTCCATGACTGCTTGCCAGCTACAACAGTAAAACTGAATAGATGTGATAGAGACCATATGGCCGGCAAAACCTAAAATATTTACTATTTGCCTTTTTACAGAAAAAGTTTACTGATCCTTAATTTAAAAGATTCTGCCAGTTGGTTCTCTGTCATGCTTACATTATCTCTTGCAACCCTCAAGTCCACTGTGTCAAATGGATATCATCTGCCCATTTTAAAGATGAAGAAATTGATGTTTAGAGAGATGAGATGACTTATCTATGTTCAGACAGTTAGAAAATGGCGTAATCAATTGCAAACACAGGCTACCTTGCCCCAGAGCCAGGGAGTCCATGTCCTTTTATTTTTATTCCTTTCTGGCTAACTTGCTCATTATGGGAAAGTTGCAAATATACATAAAAATTGAGGGGAAAGTATAATAAACTATGTTTCAACATTTGCCCACAGTTTACCAATCTTATTTCATCTGTCTCCTCTCATATTTTAATGAAGTGTTTTAAAGAAAACTTCCAATATCATGTCATGTCACCCATAAGTACTTCTAGAGTCTTGGTAGAGAGGGGGCTACCTGGTGGTGGTGGGAAGGTGGTTCTGAGGAGGCCCTCTGGGCTGGTGTGCCCAGAAGTCCTCAGGGCAAGAAGATTCAGACAGGAGGAAGCTACTGCTTTTGCCTACCTCCCCAACCAGGGAAGAAGCAGTTGCCAGATGCCCAGCTCCTAGGCCGCCACTTTCTGCTCAGGAGAAAGTTCATACCTGACCCCCAAGGCACCAACCTCATGTTTGCCTTCTTTGCACAACACTTCACCCATCAGTTTTTCAAAACTTCTGGAAAGATGGGTCCTGGCTTCACCAAGGCCCTGGGCCATGGGGTGAGTATCTAAGAGGGACTCTGGATCTAAATTGGCACATGCATATCATTGCCAATGAACTAGGACCTGGGTGATCTGAGGGGACCCCTCTCTGTTCCCAGGTAGACCTTGGCCACATTTATGGAGACAATCTGGAGCGTCAGTATCAGCTGCGACTCCTTAAGGATGGGAAACTCAAGTACCAGGTAGTGCAGCACCTGGGGAAGGGGGCAGTGGGAAATGTCTCCTGTGGTCTCCCCAGACTAAGACTGCTGGGGGTGCCTGGGCCATGTCCTTGAGAGAGCCTGCATGGGAGCAGGAGGCATGTTCCAGGAGGAGAGACAGGAACCCCTGGGAGAAGGTGCCAGGCTTGAAAAGCAAATGAGAAGATGTGACCTTCCATGTCCACCTGGGAGTTGGGTTTTGGAGTTTGATAGGAGAGGGACATTTGCAGTCTGCATTTATTCATTCTTAATTATTCTACAATATTAATTGGGCACTTGACTGTGCCTGGCACAGGTGATTGAGCAGTGACCATCACAGTTATGGGCTCTGCCCTCAAAAAAAAAAACACAGACATAAACTCTAGGATGCTAGTTCTATGAGAATTTTTTGTCTAAACCAGCACTGTCCAACAGAAATATAATGTGAGCCACGTATGTGATTGAAAAGGGCTGCATTATAAAAGGCTAAAAAGGAACAGGTGAAATGGATTTTAATAATATATTTTGCTTAATGCAATATACCTAGAATATTATCATTTTAACATGTAATCAATAAAAATTAATAAAATATCTCATATTATTTTTTCATGCCAAATCTTTGAAATCTGGTGTGTATACGTTACACCCACAGGACATCTCAACTTGGGTGCTAAATTTTCAGTGGAGTTACCAGATCTGTATTTAGATTTCATAAAATGTGTAGTTGAATAAGTAGATTCACCTGCCCAAGTTATTTTAAGTACACTTAAGGTTTTCCTGTAGCTGAAGAATCAGTTTTAAAATCTAAATTAAGTACAACCTAAATAAAATAAATTAAATTAAATTCAGTTGGTCTTCATTTACACTAGCCAAATTTCTAGAGCTCAATAGCCAAACGTGGCTGGTGGCTACCATTTTGGATCATGCAAATCTAAAAAATACCAAAGCAAAGTTCACTGCTGAATCTTTAGGGCAAGCAACAATGCTTGGCATAGGGTGGTCCCTTGGTGTGTGTTTACTGAGTGAATGAAAAATTTGTCACATAATTAGTTATACTTGTAGCTGCCACCAAAGAGAAGCTGTGGTTGCTACTAAAGTGTTGGGAGGATGGGAAGGGCTCCTAGGAAGTTATGAATAAATCAAGAATTGCATGAAGGATGAGGAGGAGTTAGGAAGGCCAAGAATGGGAATGTGCTTTCTAGGTAGAGGGTTCAGAATGTGCAAAAGCTTGGAGGTGGGAAACATCTGGGTGACTTGAAGAAAGTATAAGAGTGGGAGTGTTTTCTGAACCTAGTGATCGAGAGTGAGAATGATTCCAGTTGAAGGCAGAGACATCTGTGGGGTCCGTGTTAAGGATTTCTGATTTCTGCCAAGAGCAGAGAGAGGACTTGGAAGGGTTTAAGTCAGCACGTGATGCTAGATTTGGATTAAGGATCTCTCTGGCTGCAGTGTACAGACTGGACTGTTGTGGGGGCAGGAGTGGATATGGGGGCCCACATAATGAGAAGATTCAGGGTGAGAGATGAGGGCCAAGGGTGGTGGCAGTAGAGATGGAGAGCAGGGGACCGATTTTAAGAGCGATTTAGGGGTGGAATCAGCCTAGTTGAGGAGGCCCAGCAGCTGGAAGTAGAAGCGGGAGGGAGTCAGCTGTGGGCAGCTGCAGGTGCCTAGACATCCCAGGTTGCCAGGAGGCCCCATCCCACAGGTGCTGGATGGAGAGATGTACCCACCCTCGGTAGAAGAGGCGCCTGTGTTGATGCACTACCCGCGGGGTGTCCCGCTCCAGAGCCAGATGGCCGTGGGCCAGGAGGTGTTTGGGCTGCTTCCCGGGCTCATGCTCTATGCCACGCTCTGGCTGCGTGAGCATAACCGTGTGTGTGACCTGCTGAAGGCTGAGCACCCCACCTGGGACGACGAGCAGCTGTTCCAGACAACCCGTCTCATCCTCATAGGTGAGGACTCCAGACCTGCCCTGCCCTGGAAGGTCATGCCCTCTATCCTGAGAAGCAGGGGATGGGGGGCTTGGACAGAGGCTAGGGTTAGAATCCAGGCTTTTCTGCTTACTGGCCGTGAGACCTTGGGCAGGTCTCTCTACCTTTCTGAGCCTCAGTCTCCAAATCTGTATGTTGGGGTGAATAATGTTTGTAAGGATTTGCTGAGCTGATGAATGGGAAGGCATTTAGCATACAGCAAGGTCTTCAGGAAATGGGTGACTGTGATGGTTCATTATTAGCTAGGTGGCTCAAACAGCCATCCCAAATCTCAGTTTCTCCATTGCACTGCACCCAGATGCACACTTGATATCCCTCGTGTGTGCAAGGCCAAACCTCAGCTTGCCTAGCTTTCAGAAGTCTTCATGTTTCCTGCCTTGCATGTATCTACCTTTCTGGAGTCTGGTAGCTTCTAGGTGACTCAGGGACAGGATATTTTTGTGTTCCCTACGGGGGCGAGTCTACAACCTAAAATGTCAGATGGTTTCCTGCCTGTGAGTTTGGCCCCTGACTTCCCTGTCCAGACTATGTTCGCTCTGAGTCACCAGTATCCCTCTTTCCCCACCTCTGGGCACCACTGGGCATGGCTGGTCCCAATTATAGTGACTGATTCACTGGACCCTGGAAGAGCCAGGCATCAGGGATAGGAACAGTCTGAAGTGGGAGGAGGGGCTGGTTCTGAAGTCCCAGCATTGCAGAGACTGTCCAGAAAGGGGAAGTCTATGACTGGAGGCTGCCCAGCACCCTGGCTGGTGATGAAACTATGACCAAAGGCAAAACTCCTAGAGCACTGCACATTCAGTGCTTTATTTAACTCCCCAACAATCCTATGAACCAGATATGATTACCCTTATGAAAATTAAGATTCAGAGAGGTTAAGTGAATTCTCCAAGGCCACTCAGCAGAGGGAGACTTGAACTAGGTCTGGCCGACACTAAAACTCATGCTACTGCCACCCCATCACAAGGGAGCTCTTCCCTGAGTGGGGAGGGGTTGCAAGCCTCAGTTTGATCTTTTGTTTTGTGTGAGTAGATGAAGATTCTCCCTTCATTCCTACACTTAGTACTCCTACTTCTGGCTGACATGTATGGACACTGCCTTTTTTGCCAGGCCCAGTGCCAGCAGCATAGATACATTCATTGCCTACTTCTCAAAACAACCTTGTGCAAATTATTGCACTGATATTATTATAATACACATTTTACACTTAAGGAAAGTGAGGCACGGAGAGATTAAGTAACTCGACCCAAGTTCAAGTGGCTAGAAATGGTGAAGCCAAGATTTGAACCCAGACCTGCTGATACCACGTTCTGTGGCTCCAGGTTAATTTTCTAAAAGTCAATTTGTGTAATGGCTAATTGACCAAAACCTGTTTCCTTTGATATCTAGTTGGCCAGTTTTCAATTTGTTATAGAATGTTCAATTTGCTTCTTCCCTGGCTTTTTGCTTTATAGCTGGTTACTTAGGGGGCAGAGGAAAAAAGTCTGTTCATAAGGATTGCAATATATAAGAACATATTAGAAATATATGTTTTGAAATATATTAGGCCAGGCATTGTGGCTCATGCTTGTAATCCCAGTACCTTGGGAGGTCGAGGTGAAAAGATTGCTTGAGTTCAGGAGTTTGAGACCAGCCTGGGTAGCATAGTGAGACCTCATCTCTACAAAAAAAGAAATACATTTAGGACTAGGCTCACCTTCTGTCCTCAGTGCCCCCTTTTTGCCTCTGCAGCAGCTGTGCATGGTCTCCTTGAAGCTCCCCCACACCTCACTGAGTGTGTTAGTATAATGACAGCCTTTACTGAATAAATTCTTCACTTTTCCATCTTCTATGGTCTCTCCAACCTCTGTGGGAGGGAAGTCTCCCAAGGGTCACAAAACCAATTCTTGGACACCTCTTTTGCATGTCCTGCTTAGCTGGGCCTAGAACCTCCCCTGGAATGTGGAAGAAACTGATGCTCTTGTTTTGGGACCTTAGTCAAACCTGGGACTGAAAGTTTTATTTTCACATTCTATTACAAAGAGACAAAGTGGGGCTGGGTGTGGTGGCTCATGCCTGTAATCCTAGCACTTTGGGAGGCTGAGGCAGGAGGAACATTTGAGTCCAGGAGTTCAAGACTAGCCTGAGAAACATAGCGAGACTTCATCTCTACAAAAATAATAATAATAATACACCTGTTGTTCCAGCTACTCAGGAGACTGTGGTATAAGGATCGCCTGAGTCCAGGAGGTTGAGGCTGTGGTGAGCCATAATTGTACCACTGTTCTCTAACCTGGTAGACAGAGTGAGATCTCTGACTTAAAAAACAAAACCAAACAAAGCCAAATAGAATGAAATACCCACCACCAACTAAGAGACAAAAAGCAAGCACTTTTCACAGACTGGCCTACTTTCCATACTGGGTGTCTAAGTCTCTATGCTTGGCCGACCCTATTTCCAATCCTTCCTGCCCAGGGGAGACCATCAAGATTGTCATTGAGGAGTACGTGCAGCAGTTGAGTGGCTACTTGCTGCAACTGAAGTTTGATCCAGAGCTGCTGTTCAGTGCGCAGTTCCAATACCGCAACCGCATAGCCATGGAGTTCAACCACCTCTACCACTGGCACCCACTCATGCCCAACTCCTTCAAGGTGGGCTCCCAGGAGTACAGCTATGAGCAGTTCTTGTTCAACACCTCCATGCTGGTGGACTATGGGGTCGAGGCCCTGGTGGATGCCTTCTCTCGCCAGAGAGCTGGCCGGGTAAGCCCCAGAGGAGCATTGGTGAGGGCAGGGGCAGGCTGTGGGATCCGATAGGCATCTCAGTTTCTTGGAGGCTAGAGGCTCGATTTCCTTTTCAGAGAATGAGGGTAGTATCAATTCTACAGGGTGATTTTGATCGTTCTTTCATGAAGTCTTTTGTTCATTTGTTCATTCAACAATACCAGACATTACTTCAGGTGCTGGGGACAGGGTGGGGAATAAGACTGCGGTGGTTCTTGGGTCATTGTCCTTTGGGTGCCTACATGCTAGAAAGGGATGACAGTCATATGACAGCTAACACCATTTGAACACTTACTGTGTGTTAGGCACTGTGCTAAGTGTTTCTCTGATGTTACCAGGATTGCAAGAGCATGCTAAGAACCACAATACAAAAACCCACAGTACTCTGGGAACTCAGGGGCTTCTGGCCCAGAGTTGGGGGTTATAGGTTAGGAAGTGATGTCTGAGCAGAAATTGGAAGAGAAGAATAGAGATTTCCCAGGGAAAGAGATGGTGTTAGTGGCAGAATCTGGACAGCCTGGGCAAAGGCCAGAAAGTCAGAGGGCATGGCAGTTTGAGGAACAGGATATTCAAGTCATGGTAATATACATGGAAGAACCAGCATATAGTGTTTATTAAGTCATAAGCCTCTGTTAGAGGCTGAATTATCTCTTCTCCAACATTTACATGTTGAAATCCTAAACCCCTAGTACCTTAGAATGTGACTTCATTTGAGATAAGGTATTTAAGGAGATAATTAAGGCGAAGTGAGATTATTATAGTGGGCCCTAATCCAGTATCACTGGTGTCCTTATAAGAAGGGGAGATTAGGAGGCAGACACACACAGAGATTACCATGTGAAAACACAGAAAAAAGATGGCCATTTACAAGCCAAGGAGGGAGGCCTCAGAAGACACCAACCCCGCTGACACCTTGATCTTGAACTTCTAGCCTCCGAACTGTGAGGAAATAGATATTGGTTGTTTGAACCACTCAGTATGTGGTACCTTGTCACAGCAACTCCAGCAAATGAATACATCCTCTTTCCCAGAAATTCCTAACCAACTCCCACTTAAACATCCCCTTCTCCAGATTTGGAAGATCTCATCAGTTTTAAACCAGTCTCTGACTCCCTCATCGTCATCCTCAAACCCCCTACTTCTCTCTAAGCCTTATCCTAAGGCTTACTGTGAAGTTGTGGCACCATATGGATTTCAGTTTCCTTCTGGTAATTTGACTGAAATTAACATTTGCTGCCACCAGTGGGCAGCTGCTGACTGGTTTATGGCCTTTGTTCTCTGTGGGGACACAGATATGAACAGAGACAATAAATACCCTTTGTGGAGGGCTGGATGGTTTTCAAAACATTTTCAAGGAATGACGATGGTGTTGTATGTGAAAAGCCCCAGTGTTGCAGCTGGCACAAGGCAGAAGGGCGACAGAAATGTGATGACTCTCAGAATATTAAGATGAGTGGGAGACGTGATAAGACAGGGCTTCCCCTGATAACCATCATGTACAACTACACTCTGGGGGTAAGCATGTGACCGACACTGTGATAACTGCTTTGCATACTTTATCTCATTTAATTTACCACAGCCATATCAGGTACTTGTTTTTACCTTCCCCATTTTTACATAATAGGAGACACAACTTAGCTCAAGTAACTGCCCAAAGTGCCTATATTAGTTTGCTAAGGCTACCGAAACAAAATACCTCAAACTGGGTGAGTTAAAACAGATGGAGGTTAGAAGTCTGAAATCAAGGTATCAACAAGGTTATACTCTCTCTGAAGGCTCTGTGTCTCTGTTCTAGCTTCTGGTGGTTACTGGCAATCCTTGGCATTCTTCAGCTTGTAGATGGATCACTCTCCCATTTTTGCACCATCGTCATGTGGTGTTCTCCCTGTGTCTCTCTTTTCTCATCTTATAAGGACATCAGTTATTGGATTAGGGCCCAGCCTAATCCAGTATGATCTCCACTTGATTACATCTACAAAGACTCCATTTCCAAACAAGATCACATTTGCTGGTGCTGGGGATTAGAACTTCAAAGCATATTTTTGGGGGACACAATTCAACCCCTAGCAGCTCCAAAGCTTGTAAATGGTCAAGCTGGAATTGGCATCAACCTCTGCTTGCTTTGCTCCAAGATATATGATTTTATCCAGTCATGCTTTTCTTCTTTCTTGCCCAATTATTCTTCTATTAAAACAGAACTCTCTCTTAAGCATTAAATTTCATCTGGAGCAATAGAGTTGTCTTTAGAGTGATGCTCCTTAACTGTTAGGAATCAGAAACTTTTCCTGGAGCATTCTTTATCTCACCAGGTAACTTGGGCTTTGAATTTTATTTTCCCTCCCTTCACAGAGGATTATGCCACCTGTTGTATAATTCAAAGTACCAGGGAGCTGTTGAGTTACCGAAGAGGTCCTCCTGGCCCACTCCACACTTTAAACATGAGGAAACTGAGACCCAGAGGGACTCTGGAAAGAGCATGGCAGTGGCAGATCCAGGGACAGATCCCAAGCGTTATGGCTGCTAGGCAGTGCCATGTCCTTGATCTTCATTCAGAAGGGACTTGTGATTGGAAGCTCTTTTCCTTGGATATTACAGGCTCCAGGACAGTGTGGCCTGGCTCTGAGACCACTGCTGTGCTTACCTCTTTGCAGATTGGTGGGGGTAGGAACATGGATCACCATGTCCTGCATGTAGCTGTGGATGTCATCAAGGAGTCGCGGGAGATGCGGCTGCAGCCCTTCAATGAGTACCGCAAGAGGTTTGGCATGAAGCCCTACACCTCTTTCCAGGAGCTCACAGGTGAGCAGCTGTTTCCTGGACACAGTCCCTGCCCTCGAAGGACTCACAGTAAAGTGAGGGAGATGTCAAAGAAACAGAATAGGACAACACATGTGGCAAGCACAGTGACTGTGGGCTTTATTAGGGCATGGAAGCACTGTGCTGGAGTGGTGAGGGGTGACAGATAGCCCCACTTAGGGAGAGGTGTCTTTTCAGCTGGGGTTGGAATAAATAGGAGTTTTCCAGTGGGAGAATGGAGGGGAAAGCATTTTAGGTAGAGCAGCAGGAAGCACAAAGGCACAGATGTGTGTGCCAATTTGGGGAAACAGTCCGTAGATGTGGCTGAAGTAAGTGGCCTGTGTTGGGGAGGAGGTGTTAGTGATGGGAGGTTGGGGCTAACTGTAGAATCTTGATTTCCATACTTAAGATTTTGGGTTTTATTCTGTCTAGTGATTCCAAAATATCTATTTATGGACCAACTGTATAAGAAGCACTTAAAAAGCAGATTAAAATACCAGACCTCAGATGCCTCTCACAGAGGTTCTGATTTAGTGGGCCTGGGTAGTGTCCGAGAATCTGTATATACAGACATATGGATATGTTTTTCCAAGATCTCCAGATGTTGGGCAACCCTTATTACAGAAAACAAGAGCCACTGAAGCAGGGTGTGACATGGGCCATGTCCAGTGCCCAGAATGGTTTTGAGGAAATGGGTAGGGAAGCTCCACATATATCTCCCCTTGGCCACTATCTGTGAACATGTGGGTCTCGCAGAGTGTGGATGATCCTGGGGCAGTAATTTTTGTGAGATGGGGAGCATTCTCCCTGCTGTAATGATCAGGTAACTAGGGCCCAGAGATAGAATGAGTTGCTCAGGGACACATGCTGTTTGGTGACAGTAATTTCTTTAATCCCCCATGACAAATGGTCTAGAGGGACAGAAGAACACTTCCACTGAATTTGTGTGAGTTTGGACTACATCTTTGAGCTCTAGTAGAATCAAGGGCCTTGAGCCATAGCAAGGCCTTGAAACCTGCCTGTGAAGGAAGCGAGATGGGGAGCATTCTCCCTGCTGTGATGATCAGGTAACTAGGGCCCAGAGATAGAATGAGTTGCTCAAGAACACATGCTGTTTGGTGACAAGTCTGTGCCCCTTGGCTCTTTTTTTAGTAGCATATTCCTTTCCTAGACCCAGTCCAGGAGGAGGATCAATTTGTGCTTTCTTTCCTTTTCCCCCCCAATGCCAACCATTCTGAAATCTAGGGCGTGTGCTCAGTTTCTCAATTTGTTCTCCTGGGGTCCCTATCACCTTCAGAAAAAGGTGGGCCTGGGAGGGTCCCACCCTAGTTTGACCTTAATGGCACCATGGCTCTGACTCTAGCTTTTTCCACTTGTAGGAGAGAAGGAGATGGCAGTGGAGCTGGAGGAGCTATATGGAGACATCGATGCCTTGGAGTTCTATCCGGGGCTGCTTCTTGAAAAGTGCCTACCGAACTCCATCTTTGGGGAGAGTATGATAGAGATCGGGGCTCCCTTTTCCCTCAAGGGTCTCCTGGGAAACCCCATCTGTTCTCCAGAGTACTGGAAGCCGAGCACATTTGGTGGTGAGATGGGCTTTAGCATTGTCAACACGGCCACCCTGAAGAAGCTGGTTTGCCTCAACACCAAGACCTGTCCCTATGTTTCCTTCCATGTGCCCAACTCCAGTCAGGACGATGAGACTGTTGTGGAGCGACCATCCACAGAGCTCTGAGGGAAGGGAAGCAGCACCCTGGAGGGGAGAGCTTTGTGCTTGTCATTCCAGACTGCTGAGGCCAGGGTTGATGGTATTCAATGTCGATTTTCTGGTTTGGCATTGTGAGTATAGGAGTTGACACTTAGAACTTTGGGTCTCACCCATTATCTGGAATATTGTGATTCTGTTTGCCATTCTAGAATGCTGAATTCCTTGTCAACCCTTCAGAATGTTAGGAGTTGTTCTCGTTTGGCCCTGCCAGGACACTAGTTGACCACCTAGAATGTAGATTTCTGGGTGATTTGGAATGTAGGGATTCTAGAATATGGAGCCCCTGATGAAATCTAGAAAGTTAGAGGGTTCTTACTTTGCATTCCAGAATCTTGACTTTCTGATCGTGATTCAGGACGTTGTGTTCCTGGCTGATGATCCAGAACAGTGGCTGGTATGCCAGATCAGTCATGATCTGAGCCTAGAATGTTGATTTGACTCATTTTCCTGTTCAATGAGGTATCCATAGAGCAGGAGATCCTGATGTCCAACAAGAATGCATTGCCTGAATCTGTGCTTGCACTGAGGGCACAAGAAGTTGGATGTTCTTCCTGGGACCTCCTACTTAGACCCTGGTCTGAGGATGTAAAGAGAATAGGTGGGCTTTTTCATGCCATTGGTTGTAAGCCACCAGAGCTCTGTCCCCATCCAGGTCTTGACTTGTGGCAGCTGTTACTCATGAAGCTAATAAAATTCTCCTTCCAAAGTTGCCTGCTCTGTATCTCTTGATTCCATCCCCAAAAGCAGAGGCAACACCAAGTGTGGCTGGCTCTTCTCCTAGCTGCAAGCTGGGTGTGCTAGAAGTTGCAGTATGAGACTTTCCATTGGGATCCCTGGGCACACCACTGTGTAGATGTTTTACCACTGGTGCTTCTTTTCTCCTTGTGGGTCAGGGATTGCCCTTTTCAGGATGCTCTCCTAAAATGTCCAATGCCCCAGCCCCGTGATATATAGCATTTAATTCCTACCATCTGATTAAAACAACCTCCTTCCTTACAGAACATATAACAGAGATGAGGAGCATCTGGGGCCAGTTTCACACACTTAATTCTCATTTATTTTCACACCAACAGTGTGAAGTGGGTGGTATAAGCTCCATTTCAAAACCCAGGCAACTCAATCTCAGAGTGGCCAGGTGACATG
Source organism: Carlito syrichta (assembly GCF_000164805.1). Lineage (NCBI taxonomy): Eukaryota > Metazoa > Chordata > Mammalia > Primates > Tarsiidae > Carlito > Carlito syrichta. The sequence goes on along the minus strand of NW_007246625.1, from coordinate 37,499 downwards.
CCCACAGGTGCCAGAGCCAGGCTTGGAGCCCAGCTCCAGCTAAGTCTAGAACTTGTGCTCTTCTCGATTCCTGGTTTGACTAAGTGCCAGGTCTCACCTTGCCTGTCTGACTCAGGGTCAAAGACAGAGGGTGGAGTGTGGCCTCCACCTTACATACAGACTATTCATGCAGTCCCAGATATTTATTTTCCTAAGTGCCTACCGCATGCCAGTTACTGCTACAGGTTTGGGGGGATAGCAGTGAGTGATCAATACAAACAATTCTCTGCCGTTATGGGGCTCACAGTCCAGTGAGTATAGGACAGACAATAATTAAGAAAACAATGAAATAATATAAATAAATGCAAGATGAGTGTGACATCCCTTCTAACCCACTCTGTTCTGTCTTCCTCTATTGCACTCCTGAGACCAGAGATGAAGCAGCGGTGATCTGAGAATATACAGCTCCCCTTCCCTCTACTCCAGCCCTGAAACGCTTTTACTAGCTGAAAGGACTCTTATAGGCAGCAAAGGGAGAGGAGAGGCAGAGGGATATGGTGAGTGGTTGGGATAAGGTCCTTCGCACTTCATACTTTGGGCTTAGCGTTCCTCAGGAAGAACTATGGTCCAGAAACAACAGGGGAAACTGCGGTTCAGGCTGACAGTCCTTGGGGTTGGATCTCCTGTCTTATAGTCCAGAAAGTCCTGTTTCTCCTTAGTTGACTGGGAAATGCTCCTACCGTTCCTTCCCAGCTCTGGTGGATGCAGAGAATGCAGTCTTTCTCTGCTCCCATGTTGCTGTGTTATAGAAGGATTCTTTGGGTGCTGGAAGTGGGCATGGAGTGAGTGTGTCTTGTCCTTGCTTGTTCTGTATCTATTTCCCCTCTTCTGCTAACACTCTCTACTTCTGCCTGAGAATCCCTCCTTCCCTTGTTAATTTCAGTCTTTATGGTTCTATCAAGAGTATACTCTGGCTAAGGGATGGGCTTGTGAATCAGTCTCAGGCAATCAGACACCCTCTCCTTGAAAATTGACCCCGGAGTAGAGTTACATGGAGATTGAGATCACTGACTGATTCATCTCCACCACTGGCTCTGAAAAGACGGTTCACTTGTTCCTGCTTCCAGGATCCCCAGGGCAGCCTGAATTCCTGACCTTCTCAAGACCTTTATCTCTTCCTTTCATCCTGTGTGCTGTTTCAGGAATTCCTCTTTTGCTTACATCAGTCAGAGTTGGTGCCTGTTGCTTGCAACTAAACCTCATGACTGCTGGCCCAAGTGACACAAGAATTACAATAGCTCTGGAGAAACTTTTAATCAGGGAGATGCAATCAGACTAGTGTGTTGGAAGGAGCAACCTCTGGTAGTGTGGGCAACAGAGAAGAGCAGGAAGGACTGGAGGCTGTCAGAAATGAAGAGTCTGCAGCTGTGGTCCAACCAACTATGGGGATAGAAGGATGGGACAGGTTTCAGGGGTATTCCTCTCTTGAATGCAGGTGCCTAGATTTGGTGGACTTTACTTAGTATGGACAGCTGTGTATGAAAGTTTTTCAAAGGGAAATATGCCAAATGTACCAAGAAACCTTCTCCAGAGTGAAGGATCTTGACGTTCATAATTTGAACACTCTCTCCTGGAGTTTTGATTTGGTGAGTGTGATGGTTGTTTTTATGTGTTAGTTTGGCTGGGCAATGACGCCCAGTTACTTAACCATACACTAATCTAGGTGTGGCCGTGAAGATATTTTATAGATGTGATTAATATCTACAAACAGTTGGCTTTAAGTAAAGGAGACTTGGGTAGGCCTCATCTAATCACTTGGAAGGCCTTAAGAACAAAAACTGAGGTTTCCCAGAGAAGAAGAGGTTCTTCTTCAAGACTGCAGCAACAGATCCTGGGTTTTCAGTCTGCTGGCCTGCCCTGTGGATTTCAAGCTTGCCAATCCCAATGATTGTATGAACTAACTCCTAAAAATACAGCTATAAGCCGGGCTCGGTGGCTCAGCCTGTAATCCCGCGCCTTTGGGTGGCTGAGGTGAGTGGATTGCCTGAGCCCGTAGGTTCGAGACCCGCCTGGGCAGCGAGACTCATCTCTACAATAAATCAAAAAATCGGCTGGGCATGGTAGCACATGCCTGTAATTCTGGCTACTCGGAAGGCTGAGGTGGAAGGATCGCCGGAGCCCAGCAGGTCGAAGCTGCGGTGGCCGGGAGTGGCCACTGCACTCCAGTCTGGGAGACAGAGTGAGACTCCAACTCAAAAAAAAAAAAAAATACAGCTATATAATCAAGTTGTCCTTTGGTTCCAGGACCATACATAAGAAGGATGTTCAAAGAGACTGGGAAGCAGGGAGTATCTACTTCAGTGGATCTAGTTTTCCTAGATCTGTTTTGCCTCTGTGATCCTATCCCTAGAATACTACAAAGACCATCACAATGTCACCACTGTTGATGTGGCAGCAGTTCAACATAGGTGCAAGCAAAGAGGTTAAGGAGCAAAATTATGCATGTACAAAATAAGAGAGAAGCAAAGATTGCTGGGTACACATAGCCCACTCTTCTAATAATGTTTGAGTAGAAAAGTGTCAAAAATGTTAGACATGCCTACAACCTACTTTTGCACCTAATCACACTTTTCCTTTAAAAATGAACTTGAAATTAAAACAGCTATGTGCGAATGATAGAAATACTAAAACTGAATAGGTATCTTTATTGAGTACTATCAAGGGAACCACAGTGAAGCACTTTCCTCACTATCTTACCTGTTATTCGTGTTTTATTAAAGTTGGTTTCCCCCAGGCTTGGGCAAAATAGGTCTTTTGTTTTCACTCTATTCTTTTTGAAGGGCTTCTGAGTCATTTGTACAACTGCAGTTTGGTGTTTTGGGTTTTGTATCATGTGGCAGTGCATTCTTACAGACTTTTGTGGCAGGTCTCTCTCCTGCCCCTAATTGGAATAGAATACACAGCAGAGTGCACTGATCTTAAGCCCATAGTTTAACAAATTTTTACATAAATCAAGATGTAAAACATTCCCAGCACTCTAGAAGGCTCTTTTGTGCTTCTTCTCAGTGAACAAAATAAAAACCCAAAAGGTAACCACTATTCTGATTTTTTTTCCCTTGAAACAGAGTCTTACTCTGTTACCCGGGCTGGAGTGCAGTGGTATAACACCAGCTTACTCCAGACTCAACCTTCTGGGCTCAGGAGATCTCCCACATCAGTCTCCTAAGTAGCTGGGACTACAGGCATGACCGTACCCAGCTAATTTTTTGATTTTTTTGTAGATAAGAGGTCTTGCTATATTGTCGAGGCTGGTTTTGAACTCCTAGGCTCAATCAATCCTCTCACCTCAGCTTCCCAAAGTACTAGGATTATAGGTATGAGCCGCTGCACCTGGCCCCACTATTCTGACTTTTATCACTAAGATTAAGTTTTGTCTGCTCATGAACTTCATTTGAGTAAAGTCATAAAGTAGGTACTTTTTTGGTGTCTGACCTTTTTTGCTCAACATAACAATTGTTGACATCCATGTTGCTATATATATATTTTTTTGTTGTGGTGGTGGTGTTAATATTTAATGTGTACCACAATTGATTTATCCAGTCTACTGCTAATGGATATTTGGATTATTTCCATTTTTTGTTACTATTATCAATAAAACTGCCCTATATGGCAGATTTTAACCCTTATAACTAGGCTCTATTTTAAATATCATCTTTACGCACTTTTATTATAAGAAATGGTCTGTGTTCTTCATTCAAAATTCCCTTACGTGTCTTCTTTTGCTTTATGACCTGATGGAAAGAGAAAATATTTTCACATGTGTATATGCACCTTTAGAAAAGGGGGAAAGGAATATACGGGGGGGAACCCCCCAAACCCAGAATTATATTTTTGGAGGGTGGGCCCCTTCTAGTACAGGCTTCCCCCACTAGATAATTGTTCTAGGAACCCATCAGCATCAGTGTACCAGCTAGTGTTATTGTGAGAGGCTGCATTCAGTTTCAGTGATTTCTTTTTTGTTGTTGAGATTCTTCCAATATGTTTGCCCACTTTATGATGGGTGATTTACCAGTGCGCCGGCCCACACTGTGTTGAGTGTTCGGCAGTTTTTGACCCAAGACTGCATGACCCCCATACCCTACCCTTTTTATTTACCTAATCTTGTTCTGAGCAACATTTTTTTTGTTTCCCCGGATGGTAAAGGTCCTCAAAGGGAAACGTTTTGCCAATGTGGAAGATTTGGAACAAAAAAATAGCAGAAGGCATCAAAACTGACAAGTTCAAAACTGTTTAGAGCAGTGAAAAAATTGTCTCAACAGGTGTACTGCATCAAACAGAGTACTTTGAAGGTGACAAGTTTAAACATGCAAGAATTAAATACACAATTTTTTATAAATAAATTTCCTGATCCCCTCTTGTATATTACCTGTTCTTTACCTTCCTATTTCATTAACTCTTCCTAACAGCTTCATGAGTAGGTTTATCTGTTTCACAAAGGAAGACATTGAGATACAGAAAAATGAGGTGACTTACCCAGACTCATACAGCTACAAAGAGGTGGGAGACAACGTGAAAATTCCAAAGTGTGCCCTTTGGAATTCCCACTGTGTGCTCCATCCAAGTTGTCCAGAACCAGAATCACAGTAGGGATGGGGGGAATGGAGGGTGGAGGGGACAGTGATGTGGTAGGCATTGGTGATGTTAATGTACTTTCAGTTGATTCTATCCACAACCCTCTGATGGAATCCTCTGCGCCATATCGTGTTGCCTCATGGTCATCCTTTTCCTCTTTAGATGAGTGAGGTTTTCTTTCTTCGCCCCATGACTCACTTTTTCCAGGCTTGCGGTCTCCTTTCTGATCTATGACTTGCACTCTAAACACCACAATGATGCTCACGACAACTCAGCAAGGCTCCAACCTGAGCTCTATGCTCCCTGCCATGCTGATGCTCAAGAGCTGCTCTTGTCTTGGTTCTCAGTCCTTGCCCTTAGCGGCGGGCCTCCAGACAAATCCTAGCTTCCTCCTCTCCCACACTCACACCATGGAGCAGAGAAGGGGTCTGGCAGTTGTTTATTTTCATTGTGGTAAAGTACATGTAACACCAAGTTGACCATTTAATCGATTTTACAGTGTACGGTTGAATTTGCAATGTGGTGCAACCATCATCAATATCTAGTTGCAGAAAAATACTTTTATCATTCAAAAAGAAACCCAATAACTGTTAAGCATTTCCTACTCTCCCAGTCCCTGGCAACCATTCATCCCTCTGTTGGACAGAATTTTCAGCACTCAGTACATGCTAGGCACTGTGCTAATCTGATTATACATATACCTTATTGAGTCTCATCAAAGCAGCTCTGTGAAATTGGGATTCTTCCTTCCATTTCACCAATGAGATAACTGAGACTCAGATAAAAAATTTATGTGAGAACACAAAGCCTGTAAGTGACAGAATCTGAAGCAGTGCTGTGTCTAACCCTGCTAAATGATGACCAAGGTCTAAGAGCTTTTCTTGTGATAAACATGAATGATTCAGGTCTGGGTGACTTTGAAACAAGTATTTTTTTTTCCATTCCAAAAGAGTATTCTTTCCATTCCATTCTGAAGGTCAGCAGTAACAAAAATTGCAATTAACGCACATTTAAATGACTTATGCTCTAGGAATTTTCCAGGATCTGGGATGCTGGACTGAAGGAAATAGCTTAATACAAGATCCAAGATAATGTGTCCCAAGAAACTGTCAATTGCCTTCATAAGTGTTGGGATGGCACGCAGAGCATCAAAATAAGAAGTGAAGTGACTCCAAGTGTGTCACAGGTTGAGGGAGTCTTACAAAGGTTCTAACTAGTGCCAGATATCTGATTCTTATCCACTGGTCATCTAAGATTCTCTCTTTAAAACTTGAACTCCTGGCTCCCAGGATCATGTAGGCTTACTTCCCTTGTGGTTCCAGAAATGAAAGAAGCAATTGCAATTTCCACATCCACAAAAAGAAGAAGGGAGCTTGTTAGACTTAACAGAAAAGTTGCAATATGACACATAATCAAGGCCATATTGTCCTGGCTTTTGTGCTATTAAGGAAGATCTTTCTTGGATGCCTTGTCCTACCTCATACTGAATATATTAAAATGCCTCCATATACCATGTTTAACATAATTTACATAAGTATAATTTATATATATGTTGCAGTAGATTTTATTTGACTAACATAATACGTTTGGTAGACATTATAATTTTGATCTTGTATTTTAATTTAGTATTTTGGACAATACATTCTTTCTTCCCAGTCTCAAATAATTCCATTTCAAATAAGTCTTTGAAAAGGCCAGTGACCATCAGACATTGTGCCTATGGCTTTCTTGAATAACCTGACTTTGTGGGCCTCTCTGGATGATCATCACTACTGAATAGTATCCTGCTCATTAGTCTGAATCTGATTATCTTTATCATGTAGCCAGACAAGAATTCAGAGGTGAAGTCTTTGCTGATTTGGAAAAATATGGACATAAGTTCCCCAAGTAAGTGTTTCAATGGATTATTTTTATATATCCTGCTTTATAGCTGAATTTGTAGCTGCCTTTAAAATACCAATTGGTCTGGACATTAATTGCTAGCAGATGAGAGGGAGCAAGGAATCTCACCATTGAATGGCCTTTGAGCAGTGCAAAAGTTGGCAAATTACAGGGTATTTGTGGACATAATCTTGTCAGTAGAAGACAGTGACAGAAAAATCAAGATAAGTGTGGTTGTTTGAAAATTAATTTACAGTACATAATTGAGGTATATTTTATTTACATTAAAAGGCACACATATCAAGTGTACAGCTTGATCTTTTTTTTTAACTTACAGCTTAACTACTGGTCTGAGTTCTAGCACTACAGATAGTTTAACCTGCTCTTGAACTTATATAAATGGCATCATACTAAATATATTCTTTTGTTTCTTACTTCCTTTGCTTAATGTAATGTCTTGTGAAATTATCCATGTTGTTGTGTTTATCAGCAGTTTGTTCTTTTAAAATCCTGGGTAGCAATCCATTGTGTAAATATATAGCAATTTGTTTATGCTTTCATTTGTTGATGGACATTTAGGCTGTTTTTGTTTTGGTTACTATGAATATGACTGCTATGGACATTTGATACAAATCATTTGTAGATACATGTCTTTATTTCTCTTGAATAAATATTTGGAGTATAATCACTGGATCACGTAGTAGAGAATTTTCAGGAACTACTAAATATTTTTCCAAAATGGTTGTACCATGTCATATTCCCCTTAACAGTGTCCGACAGTTGTAGTTGTTCCACATCTTTGGCAACATTTGGTTCTTATCAGTCTTTTTAATTTAGCCATTATCCTGGTGGATATTAAGTAGTATCTCACTGTAATTTTAATTTTCATTTTCCAGACAACTAATGATGTTGTATATCTTTTCATATGTCAGTTTGTACATATTCTTTTATATATTTGTGTATATTCTTTTGTGATGTATCTGTTTTAATCTTTTGCCTACTTCTTATTGATTTTTTTGTCTTCTTATCACTATTGTAAGTTATAGGTATTGCAAATACTTTCTCCTAGTCAGTGATCTGCCCTTTTCTTATATTACTTTGAAGAATATAATTTAAAACATTTTAATAAAGTTCAACTTACCTTTTTTTTCATTTATAGCAAGGTTTTTTTTTTTTTTTTGTCCTATCTAAGAAATTCTTCTTACTGTAAAGTCACAAAGATATTCAATTTTTTTCTAGAAGCTTTTTAGTTTTATGCTTTGGTCTTAAATCCATTTTAATTTAATTTCTCTGTATCATGTGAGATAGGATTAGGATCAAGGTTTTTTTTCCATTTAGACATTTTGCTCTAGGATCATTTGTTGAATAAACAATTCCTTCCCTCATTTTATTGCACTGGCATCTTTATAAAGAGTTAAGTGACTGTATATGTGTGTTTGTATTCCTGGACTCTTCATTATTTTTCGCTGATTTATTCATGCTTATTACAACATCACACTGCTTTGTAGCTTCATAGTAAGTAGCTCTTTAGTAAGTCTTGAAGTTGTTTAGTACAAGTTCTTCAATGTTGTTTTCCTTTTGAAGATTATTTTGACTTTTCTAGGTCCTTTGCACTTCCGTACAAAATCTAGAATTACTTTGTCAATTTCTGTAAAAACAGTGCTGGGATTTTGATAGGGACAGTGTTAAATCTATAGATCAGGTTGGGAAGAACTGACATCTTAATACTGAGCATTCCAATTTAGGAGCATGGTACATTTCTTCACTTATTTTGCTTTTTAATGCATCTCAGCCTTGTATGGTAGTGGTAGTGTACAGGTTTTAAAGTTTTTAATGATATTGTAAATGGAATGGTTTTTTCATCTCTCTCTCTCTCTCTCTCTCTCTCTCTCTCTCTTTCTTATTTTTTGAGTTGGAGTCTCACTCCACTGCCCAGGCTGGAGTGCAATGGCACGCTCATGGCTGCCCCAGCATTGGGCTGCTGGGCTCAGGTGGTCCTTCTGCCTCAGCCTTCCAAGTAGCTGGAACTACAGGTGTGCACTACCATGCCTGGCTAATTTTTTGGATTTATTGTAGAGATGAGATCTTGCCAAGTTGCCCAGGCTGTTCTTAAATCCGTGGGCTCAGGCAATCCTCTCACCTCGGCCTCCCAATATGCTGGGGTTACAGATTTGAGCCACAGCAACCGGCCTGTTTTTTGATATTTAATTTGACTGGCTTTTTGGGGGCTAATATATGGAAATACAATTAACTTTTTGGATCCTGTAAACTTGCTAAATTTACATATTGGTTTTAGTAGACATTTTGAAGATTCTTTTTTGTTTGAGTTGGAGTCTCACTCTGTCGCCCAGACTGGAATGCAGTGACAGCTCCTGGCCACTGCAGCCTTGACCTGCTGGGCTCTGGTGATCCTTCCACCTCAGCTTTCCAGGTAGCCGGAACTACGGGCACGTACTACCAGACCCGGCTAATTTTTTTGATTTGTTGTAGAGATGAGGTCTCGCCAAGTTGCCCAGGTGGGTCTCGAACCCGCGGGCTCAGGCAGTCCACTCACCTCAGTTTCACTGAGCCCGGCTTTGAAGATTCTTTAGGCCTATGTCGATGATAGTGTTATCTTGTTTATTTTATTTTGTTTTGTTTTGTTTTCATTCAAGGGGCTCATGTGAAGGTTTGTTACATGGGAATGTTGTGTGATGGTGAGGTTTGAGTTTCTTCTGAGCCAGTCACCCAAGTGGTGGACGTGATACCCAGTGAGTAGTTTTTCAACCCTTACCGCTCTCCTTCTCTCCCCACTTTATGAGTACCCAGTGTCTGTTGTTCCCATCCTCATGCCCCGTGTGATAGTGTTATCTTTGAATAACAGCAATGCTAACTCTCTTTTCAAATGTATGCCTTTTACTCCTTTTTCTTCGCGTGCTGTATAGCTGGGCTCTCTAGTACAACATTTAATAAAATTGGTGAGAGAAGACATCCTTCCCTTTTCCTTATCTTAGAGTGATTACATTTAGTTTTTTACCATGAAGGGTGATATTCGTTGCCTTTGTTGAATGACCTTTATCAGTTAGCAGAAGTTCCTTTCTGTTCTGTGCTTACTAAGAGTTCTATTTTACTGTTGACTGTTAAATACTTTTTCTGCATCTATTGAGATAGTCATGCTTTTTCTCTTTTATGATGTTGGTATGGTAAATTACATTGGTTAATTTTTTAAAAATGTCGAATCAGCTTTGCATACCTGGAATCAACCATTCTTGTATATGAGGGCTTATGCTTTTTATATATTGCTGACTTCCATTTATTAATTTTTAAAATAGGTTTTTGTGTTTATGCTCATGAGATATATTGGCCTATAACTTTCTTTTCTTGTAATATCTTTGGTTTTCAAATCAAGGTTGCTGATTTTATAAAATTGATTGAGCAGTGGCCATACTTCTATTTTCTAAAACAGTTTATGTAAGGTTGATATTATTTCTTTTTTAAATGGTTGATAGAATTTATCATCAAGACCATCTGGGCTTGGAGATTTTGCTTTGGAAAAATTTTAAGTCAAGAATTTCATTTAAAAAATAGACATATTTAGATTTTCCATTTTAAATATTTTAATTATTTTTATTTTAGTTTTAGGGGGTACATGTACTTGGTTGTTACATGGGAATATTGTGTCATGGTAGGGATTGAAATTCTAGTGTACTCATCACTCAAATATTGAGCATTGTACTCAATAGGTGATTTTTCAACCCTCTCCCTCTTTCACCCTCCCTCCTTCTGGAGTCTTGAGTGTCTATTATTTCCATCGTTATGTCCATGTGTATTCATTGTTTAGCTCCCACTTACAAGTGAGAACATGTGACATTTAATTTTCTGCTTCTGAGTTAGTTCACTTAGGATAAGGGTTCCAGCTCCATCTGTGCTTCTGCAAAAGACATTAATTTCATTCTTTTTTGATGGTTGTATAGTTATTCAAGGAATGTGATAGCTATCTATCTATCTATCATATTTTCTTTACACAATCAACCATTGATGGACACTTAGGTTGATTTTGTTATTGTGAATAGTGCTACAATAAACATACAAGCACAGGTATCTTTTTTGTTTTATTGTTTTTGTTTTGTTTTTTTTTGAGTTGGAGTCTCACTCCGTCACCCAGACTGGAGTGCAGTGGCCGCTCCTGGCCACCGCAGCCTTGACCTGCTGGGCTCCGGCAATCCTTCCACCTCAGCCTTCCAAGTAGCTGGAACTACAGGCACGCGCTACCACGCCCGGCTAATTTTTGATTTATTGTGGAGATGAGGTCTCGCCAAGTTGCCTAGGCGGGTCTCGAACCTGCGGGCTCAGGCAATTCACTCACCTCAGCCTCCCAAAGCGCGGGATTACAGGCTGAGCCACCGAGCCTGGTAGGTATCTTTTTTTAATAGAATGATTTCTTTTCCTTTGGGTAGATACCAAGTAGTGGGATTGCTGGTTGAATGGTAGTTCTATTTTTAGTTCTTTGAGATATCTTCATACTGTTTTCCTCAGAGGTTGAACTGATTTACTTTCCCTTCAATAGTGTATAAGTGTTTCCTTTTCTCCACATTCATGTCAACATCTGTTGTTTTTTCATTTTTTAATAATAACCATTCTGACTGGAGTAAGATGATGTCTCAGTGTGGTTTCAATTTGTGTTTCTCTGATGATTAGTGATGTTGAGGATTTTTCATGTGTTTCATGCTTGCATGTCTTCTTTTGGGAACTGTCCATTCATATCTTTGAGTCTGTTTTTGTAATTGTGTTTTCAAAACCATTTGTCCTTGGTTTTTGAGTTTGCTGGCAGAAAGTTGTTCATAATATTTATTTATTATACTTTTAAGTGTCTGTAAGACTTGTAGTGATGTTCCTTCTATCAGTCCAGATATTGATATATTTGCTTTTTATCTGAGTGCTAGCTACTCTGCATTGTGTATGTTAGAGAGTGCCTTCAGAAGAAAATTAAATTGAATTAAATATGAGTCTTTCTAAGGTGATTCCCTTCTTGCAAGGTTAATTTCTTCAATTTTCCGCCTGTTTTTGGTTATACTTCAAAGCCTTTAAATAAATATTCTCCCCCGCAATTTCCCTCCAAATAATTTAAAATTAATTAATGTGGAAGGGTCAGACTGAGACAAGTTGCTTTGCCATTATGGGAATCATTACCATCTTGCTATATAGTTTCTATTCATCTTATTGCTCTTTGTTCCCTTTTCTCTCTTTTCTTGTCTTCTTTGAATTTTTTAATTATTCAATCTTTGCCTTCTATTAGCTTGTTAGTTATACATTTCAAACTCTTCTCTTAATGTTACTTTAGACATTACTGAAGTCTAATATATTAGTACTTTTACTATTTTGTGGTAAATGCAAGAACCATAGAACACTTTGATTCCATTTGCTCCCCTCCTGCTTTTTTGGGCTATAGTTATAATGTACTCTAATTAAACATCCATTTAAACCTCACATGACATCCTTACTATTGCTTTTAATAGGCAATACTCATTTATATTTATTCACATTTTTATCCCTTCAGCTGCACTTCACTTCTCACATGTTGAACTTCCATCTGGGATCATTTTCTTTCTCCCTTTAGTGTTTCTTTCAGTGCAGGACTTCTGGTGATATATGTCTGAACCCAGATTATGTTCTCTTCACTGATTCCTCTCTCTGCTGTCAATATCTTGGCCTATTATGTAGCTAACCCTCACCGGTACCTTAAAGGTGGAGGGCCTCTCATTCTTCATTTTAGCTATTCTTAAAGGTTCTGTCTTTTGTTTTCCCCACAAATATCCCTGTTCTTTTTATTTTCCTTTTCCCACCCGAGAGCCACTACCAGTCTCCTTTGTCTTGTCATAATATCCACTAAGAGCTTCTCTTTAGATCTTATTCTTGAACAGCAGCCCAATTACCCAGATCAGTGCAATAATTGCAACAGTAAGCTGATGTTCAAAGTACAGTGGAGAGAGCTACTTATCCCATTTGGACCCAAGAATAAGGAAGGATGCTCAGAGAAAGCTATAGAGAAGTCAGGCCTTGAAGGATGGCAACTAGGCATTAACTAAGTAGAGAAGAGAAACAAAGATCCTGCAATCACATACACAAACATGGAGGTGTGAGGAAGTGTTAAATGCTTTGGGAATGCATCATGGCTCAGGATTTAGTATGGGACAGAGATGGTGAATATATAACTTGCACGCTGCAGTCTTCCCCTTCCATGACCAAGACAGAGAGATTGCTGATCTGTCACAGAGCATTATTTCTCCCTGGGATTAATGTAAGCCTTGGAAGAATTCTCAATTTATCACTCACTCCAGGCAGCTACTCTTGGTTAAACAGTGGTAGCTCAAGAGATAAAGCTAATTTGTTATTTATGGGAATACAGAGAACAATAGGTCTTCAAGAGAAATGAAGTTAGGGAGTTAGGCAGGGCCCAAGCTGGGAAGATACTTTTGGTGTCATGAGTGACTATAACCTCCTGAGGAAGCCAGGAGTGTGAACTATTAGAAAAGTTTCAGAGCTCTTGGAGTTGCCTCTGTGGGGCCTACTCCATTCTTGTTAATGAGACCCCAGAGGAACTCCATTTGAGAATCTTCTGGCTCCTCTGCTTTGATACTAATCAGCCACTTAGGGAAACTCTTGTGCTTAACTAAGTGGCATCTGTGTTGTTAAAAGTTTAGCTTCTCTCATGTGAGCAGTAATTAGAAATTAGACATGGCATCTCAGTGGATCAGTATCTTCCTTGGAAACACAGCCCTTGGCTGTCCTCAACTCAAAGTGCTGGGGGAACAGGAACTCCTCTCTCAGGTTCATCCGCCCCCTTCTCAATCACACAAGCGGGGCTTGCCGGGGTTTGGCCTGAAGTGATACCTGGAATTGAGGCACCAAGTGGGGTGGGTCTTGTGTGGTGATAGTCAATCTTAGTTATATTTTCTTTGTTGAAGGAGGCATCAAATAGAGAATGGGATTGGTGAGATCCTAGTATGCCTAGTGTGTTTTAAGAATAACAAGCGGGCCAGTGTGGCAGGGCTGGACTGAATGAATGAAGAGGGCTGGAACTAAGGTCAGAGTGGTCACAGGGCCAGTTCACATAGGATCTTGTAGACGGATCATTGCAAATCTTTTGGCTTCAATGCTGAATCAACTTTAGCAATATTTTGTTTTTGATGAATTTTGGTCTTTCTTAAGAAATTTTTCTCTAGCCCAAGATCTAAAATAAAACTGCTTTTATTTTCTACAGAGCATTTTATTTTTTAAAGTCAGGTTTTCTCAAGTATAATTTATGAGCAATAAAATGCATTCATGTGAAATATTCCATTTGTGAGTTTTGACAACTGTATGCTGTTATGTAACAACCACACTGAAGATATAGAACATTCCTATCACCCCCAAAAGTTTTCCCTTACCTCTTTGTAGCCACTGTCCTCCTATTCCCAGCCGCAGACAAATACTTGTCTGATTCCAGCTTCCTTGTCCTGAATATCATTAATTAGAATCACATAGATAGGATGTAGCCTTTTTTAGGGTCTGCTTTCTTTGATTTAGCATACTTCTTTTGAGATTTTTCCAAGCTGTTGCCCATACCAGGAGTTTATTCTTCTCTATTGCTGAGTGTGGATGTACCACAATTTGTTTATCCATTCATTGGTTGATGGACTGTCTCTGTTTTTTTGGCTACTGTAAATAAAGCTGCTATAAACATTGGTGTACAGTTCTTTGTGTAAACGCATGTGTTTTTTTCTCTTGCGTAAATACCTAGAGGTAGGATTGCTGGGTTTTATGGTAGGAATACATTTAATTTTTTAAGAAACAGCCAAACTGTTTTCAAAAGGGGCTGTTTCATTTTGCAATGAATAAACTCTCTCCAGGTGTTCCCCTCACCAGGACTTGGTATTAGCCATTTTAGTAGGTGTGTATGAAACCATTTCATTGTGGTTTTAATTTGCATTTTCTAATGACTAATAGTGTTAAACATCTTTTTGTGTGTTTATTTGCCATCTGTATATCTTCTTTGGTTTGGTGTTTGTTCAGATCTCTTGCCCATTATTTAATTGTGTTGTCTGTCTTGTAATTGATTTTGAAAGTTCTTTATTCTAGATTAGTCCATATTAGATGCGTTTTTCAAACATTTTCTCCTGGCCTGTGGCTTGTCTCATTCTTTTAACAATATCTTTCAAATAGCAGAAGTTTTAAATTTTGATGAGACTAAGTTAGGCAATTTTTTTCTATTATGGTTTTTTCTTTTTACTATAAAATTTTTTTGCATAATCCAAGGTTACAAAGTTTTTTTCTTATGTATTCTTTGAGAAATTTTATAGTTTTAGCTCTTACATTTAAACCTATAATCCATTCTTAATAGTTTTTGTACATGGTATGAGTTAAGAATTGGAGTCTATTTTTGCATATGGATATCCAATTGTTCCAGCATCAGTTGTTGAAAGATTATCTTTTCTCTGTTGAATTGCACTGAAATCTTTGTCAAAAGTCAATCGACCATGTATATCTACAATATATCTACAAATCTACAATAACATCCGAGTATAAAAATTCACTATAAGCAATAGTTTGGAGGCAAAAATAGTGATGTTCATGTACTCAGGTCTCCAGTGGTCTGGGTTGACAATATATTGGATTTTAGACTTATAGGTAATTATGGATGAGCTGCATGTCCTTTGAGCAATCTTCCCTATAGAGCTTTCCTTTTAGTTAAACTTGTGATAAACACTGGGTGTCAGTGACCTCCAAATAATATTTCCTGTGAGCTATGACTGATATCTATTATCAACTGAGTAGAGATGAATCCTGTTTAGAGTTGACACTCAAATGACACATTGTAGTATTAAGAGCAGGACTTTGAGTCTGACAGATATTTCAGATTTTCACTCCATAAGTCAACTAACTGTGTAAGTTATAAAATTTCACTAAGTGTCAGGGTCTTCTTCTATAAACTGAGAATAATCTTGGAATCTATCTTGTAGATTTGTTGTTGAGATTAAATATGATTATACAAGTAAAGTATTTAACACAGTAATCAGTGCACAGTGAGTGCTCAATAAATGGTATTATTATTATCTCTTTATAAAGTTGAGGTGTCTAATAAGGATTTGTATCTAAAAAGAAGGCCATCAGACATCTGTCTCAAGGTGAGCTGAGATAGCATCCACCAAATATGTTCTAAGGCCAAAATAAAATCTTAAATGTAGACTACATCATTTTTGGACCACCTCTCAGGTTCCAGTGTTTTTTACTCCATCCAGTGTTTTTCAAATGTTAGCCTATGGATCAGTGTTGCTTGTAATAAAGTTTTCATGGGTCTGCAGTAAAATGGAAAAAACAAGAACTGTATATTTACATTGTCTATATTTCTAGTACTTTATCTTGATGTTTAATGTCTGTTTCTTGTAAAAAAAAAAAAAGGATTTATTTGGATTATTTTAAAACAAGACTGATAAGCTCTGTCTTTTAAGCCTTTGGGGAGGATGTGGTTACAATATTTATATTTAATGTAATGGTTGGTAGTTTTGAGTTTAAACCTATGATTCCTTTTGGTGTCTGTATTCTCTGTCATGTATGTTTTTTGTTCATCTGCTCTTCCTTTCTTTCTTTTCTTTGGGTGGACTGATCATTTTTAAGTATTCTTTCTTATTTACCTCTTTTTAGTAAGTCTCTGTGTTTACAATTACTCTAGAGAGTATAATATACACTGTCACTTATCATGGTCTACCTTCAAAAGTTGTTCCACCACGTCACAAATAACTAAGCACCTCACAAAAGTACACTTTCCATTGTAACTCCTAGCCTTTGTACTTTTGTTGTCTATGTTTTACTTCTAAAAATACCATAAGCCACACAATTCATTGTTATTAGTTTTACTTTCAATAGTCAACAGTAGTCTAAAGAGACTTAAATATTTTACATACAATTATAAACATATTTGTAATTTGTCTATTTGTGTATTTGTAAATTTTCCCTTGGGAAGCAGATGAGATTAACAGATCATTTAAAAAAAAAAAAGGTCCCAATTCTTCACTTTGTCGTATCCATATTCTTTCCCTTGCAAACTGTGTCTGCCCATTTATGAGTGATAGTCTCATGCCCCTTTCAATCACTACGTCTTTCTTCTCCTCAAAAGTAACTGATAGGACTTCTTATTCTATAGTTCTCCCTATTAAAAAATGTACATACATAAATCATAAATTATGTGTTATTTTGTGTCTTCCTTCTTTCATTGTATTTATGGCAGTCATCATGTTGGTACAAATAACTATCATTTGTTCATGTTTCTGTAGAGTATACAGAATTGTTCATGTTACTGTAGAGAATAAAGAGTAATATCTGCATCACAATTTTATTCATCTATTCTCTTGCTTGTTAATGAGCATTTGAGTTGCTTCCAGATTTTTGACTGTTATGGATAATGTGGCTATGGACAGTCATGGGCAAATCTCTTGGTGAAAACATGTACACATTTCTGTTGAGTGTATACCTAAGAATGGATTTGTTGGCCCAGAGAGAGAGAGAGAGAGAGAGAGAGAGAGTATGACTATTTTAAAATGTAATAGATAATTCCCAAGAGTTTCCCAAAGTGATTGGATCGACTTCTGCTGCTTCTGGTACTATAAAAGAGTTTCCATTGTTCTACATATTCACCAAAACTTTGTAGTGCAAGAGTTTTAAAATTAAATCATTTGGGTAGGTGTGTGTCTCAATTAAAAAAATAAAATAAAACATTCATAGAAAGAACTGAGCAAATTATTAGCATACATCTTGATGGATTTCCCCAGGACAATAAATACACCATGCAACCAGCACCCACATTAAACACAGAACATTACCAGCACTCAAGAATCCCTGTGGTGGCCTGTTTCTGACACTACATACCCCAAGCATAACCACTATGCTCACTTCTAGCACCATACGTTAGTCTTGCCTGTTTAAAACATCATATAAATGGAATTAAAAGACTTTTTTTGTGTCTGGATTTTTTCTTGCACATTATGCTTGTAAACTTCATCAATATATTTGGATGTAGTTGTAGTTTGGTTATCCTCATTGTTGTATAGTATCTAATTCTGTAAAGTCACCACAATTTATTTTTTCATTTTATTGTTGATGGGCACTTGGGTACTTTCCAACTTTGGGTATAATGAATAATGCTGCCACAAGCATCCTGATATATGTTGCCTAGTGAACATAGGCATACGTGTCTGTTGGGTGTAATATTAGGAGTGCAACTGTTGGATAAAGTATGCATGCATTCACATTAGTAGGTAATGCCAGTTTTCCCAAGTTATGCCAACTTACACTCCTGCTGCTAGTGAAGAAGAGTTTTAATTGCTCCTTAATCTTGCCTACACTTTTTATGTTTTGTCTTTCATTTTAGAAATTCTAGTAGATGGTTAGTGGTATCTTGAACCCCTCTTCATATTTATTGGTCATTTGGATGTTCTTTTTAAAAATGAAGTCCCTGTCCAAGTCTCCTTCCCATTTTCCTGTTGATTTGCAGGAGCTCTTTATGTATGCTGAAGATGAGTCTTTTGTTGGTTACCTGTGTTGTAAATATCTTCTCTTACTTGCGGCATGCCTTTTCACTCTTTATAATTGCATACTTTGAACTTAAGTCTTGAATTTTAATGCAGTCAAATATATTAGTCTTTTCTTTTATGATTAGTGTATTTATGTCCCAATTAAAAATTTCTGCTTACCTCCAGGTCATGAGGACAGTTACCTATTTTGTTTCTGGAAGACTTGTTGTTTTGCCTTTCACATTTAGTTGTACAATCACTCAAATTTTTTTTTCCCTGAATGGTGGAAGGTAGATTTATTTTTAATTTTTTCCATATGGATAGTCAATGGACCCAGAATGATTTCTTGAAACAAAATCCCCTTGTGGATTTGTGGCTCTGACACATCCAACTTGGCCAGAGGCTTTGCCTGGTGCCTCCTAGTATGGACAGAAGGAAGGAAGCACTGATGTACTCTGCTCCACTCCATCTCAAGTATGAGCATAGAACCTCCCCTAGGTGACCAGAATACAGTAAAGAAAAGGCTATACCTGTCAATAATATTTTATTGAGGATTCAGGAATGTGGGAATTACTTCATGGAAAGTAGCTTACAAGTATAGCACAGGCCCAGACTTTTTCTAGGAGTTCTTTTTTTATTTTTTTTTGAGTTGGAGTCTCACACTATCGCCCAGACTGGAGTGCAGTGGTCGCTCCCGGCTACCAAAGCCTCGACCTGCCGGGCTCCAGCGATCCTTCCGCCTCAGCCTTTGAAGTAGCTGGAAATACAGGTGCGCGCTAACACGCCCAGCTCATTTTGATTTATTGTAGAGATGAGGTCTCACCAAGTTGCCCAGGCGGGTCTCGAACCCGCGGGCTCAGGCAATCCACTCATCTCAGCCTCACAAAGGCGCAGGATTACAGGCTGAGCCACCGAACCCGGCTCTAGGAGTTCTTTTCAGGCAAGCTGCTACCTGTCTTCATGTGGACAAAGATGCTTCATTCCCAGCCTTGAGACAGAGGTTTTCCATGTCTCCAGGTCTGAACCAAACAGGCTCCCAAGACCCCTAGAAGAAAGTTTTCTCTTACCTGTCTTCACATCCCACATCCCCACTGTGCTTAGCCATCTATAATTATACTTTCATAGTTCTGCAGGTAGAATGAGTGACTAAATATAGGGAAGTTTCTGAAGGGAATCGGTAAAGCACAGCTTTATGTATAGACAAAACACAATCGCAAGGTCCACAATAAAATCTAAATGAAACTGAAATGTTTAAATAAAATTTGATATTTAAAATTAATGTAAAATTTACTATTTAAAAATAAAAAATTTTAATACGATTAAAGTAAAATTTCTAATAAAATCATTAGAATTTTAAAATCATATCTAAACACAGTAGCAGAAATTTAACAGATTATCAAAATCTCATTCCAAAATGCATTTTCTAGAATTGAAATGGGATTCTAATACACAGGCTAGAAAACTTGCAGCCTGGGAGGTAGCTGGGCTTTGGAAAGCCCCCTTGAGACGGCTTTGGGAAAGTATGCTTTTCTCCCAAGGAGTTATTTGCAAGAATTTTTCTGTAGCTAGTGGGGGTCTGTCATGACTGTGGGAGTCTCCAGGAAGGCATGAGAAATAGGACAGAGGGATGCCAGATGAAGGCCACCTTTATTACTGGTGGAGATGACATTGGAAGATGTGGTTTCAAGAGAAAGTCAAAAAGGGTTAAAATTAGGCTGTCCCACTCACAGGTATAGAGAAGCAGACCCATCTGGGCAACTTGGCGAGACCTCATCTCTACAATAAATCAAAAATTAGCCGGGTGCCTGTAGTTCCAGCTACTTGGAAGACTGAGGTGGAAGGATCGCCGGAGCCCAGCAGGTCAAGGCTGCGGTGGCCGGGAGCGGCCACTGCACTCCAGTCTGGGCGACAGAGTGAGACTCCAACTCAAAAAAAAAAAAAAAAAAGAAAAAAAAAAAAGAATTCCTGATCCCTGTAGGTGAGGACTAAGCCAAGAAGGTGACCAGGACAGGTTTCACATTCCCCTCAACTTGACTAAACTTCAGACAAGCTTCTTCCTGGGTCTAGGTTTCTGATCTCCTTTTTCTTAGGGCATTTACTTTAGAAAACTTTTCATTGTAAGTTCTTTCTCTGCCCCTTTGAGATGCAAACCTTTAAAAACCCTCTTGCCAGTCTTACAAAGTAGAAGTGTCCTTCTCAAGGACTTGGGAGCCATCTTTTAGAAATGCAATGACCAAGGACAATAGCACTCTTATCTCCAAGTTTCTGTGAGAAGGTAGGAGTCTGACTTCAGCAGGCACCTTGTTCCAAGTTGCAAAATTACCTACTGCCATAAAGATAGGAAAAGTTTATTTTCTTTTGGATATAGTCAATTAGCAAACACAGATGTCTCTCTAATGTCTTTTAGTACTTTTCCATGAGCTCATCCTAGCTTAAAACCATCCCCTGCCCTTTGTTTCTGTGAAGCTGAGTTCAGACTGAGTTCTAGCTTCTCTTTCCTATTGCAATAGCCTTGAAATAAAGTCTTCCTTGCTTGTTTAACTTCGTTAGATGTAATTTTTCCTTTAACATAGGTCAAATATATACTTTTCAAAAGTATTAGTCAGGTAGGCCACTCATACTCCCTGGAGTAGAAACAATGGCTAGACTGCTCTGGTCATGTGTTTACCTGAGCTACAAATACAAACTGAACATGGCCCTTCAGTTCTCATGTTCACTAATTCCCATATCCAACCTATGATTACATCCTGGAGATTTTGCTTGTACCAGGTTTCTCAGTGTGTCAACTTTTCTCTCTCAGCTGTTCCTGCCTTCACAGAGACATTTATTTTTCTTGCCTCCAAACTAATCTCTTTGTAGAGAAGAATTTCCCATTTTAATCCACTTTCTACATTGTAGGCAAATCAATTTTTATAAAAGACAAATCTGAGTAAGTGAGTGTATTAGTTTGACGGGATTCCTATAACAAAGTACCACGAATTGAGTGAGACAAACCACAGCAACTTATTGTCTCACGGTTCTGGAGACTAGGAGTCCAAAATTGAGTTGTCAGGACTGGTTTCTTTGAAGGCTGTGAGGGAAGGATTTGCTCTGGACCTCTCTCCTTGGCTTCTAAATAGCTGTCTCCTCCCTGTGTCTCTTCATATCATCTTTCTTTATGCATGTGTGTTTCTGTGTCCACATTTCTCCTTTTTATAAGTACACCAGTCATGTTGGATTAGAACGCACCATAATGACCTTATTTTAACTTGATTACATCTGTAAGTCCTTATCTCCAGATAAGGCCACATTCTGAGGTGAGGACTCCAACATATCTTTCTGGGGAGACACAATTCAACCAAATGCAATTCAGCCATAACAGTGACTTTCATGCGGCACAAGCCTCTCCATTCATTACCTGCAAACTAAAGGCTATACTCCCTCCTGTGGCTCACTGAGCTTCCTGCGATAGACTCCTGCTTGTCTCTGCTGCTCATCTCTTGTCTTTCTCCCTGTCCTCTTGCATTCCATGCTCCCACTGTAAAGTATTTCTCGCTCTTCTTGCCTTAAGGACTTACTATTCCATCTGCCCAAAGATGCCTCTTTCCCCTGTTTGCTAGCCCTGGTGATTAGGCTCACCAAACTTCAGACTCTGGGATATCACATCCCTTCAGAAGCCTGCCTTGATGTTCCTCCACCAGTTCTGGTCAGGCGCCCCTCTCACACACACAACACAGAACTGAATCGCAGCATTTGCAACACTGTCTTCCTCATTAGATTGTGAACTGCCCAAGTATGAAGAGTGCATCTGGTTCCTTGTTACCCCATCCCATCTGGCACAGTGCCTGGAACACAATGGTCCCTTGATAAATATTTTCAGAATGAAAGAATGTCTGGATGGTCATTTAGGATTCTGAATAGATGTAAGGAAGAAATGCAATGGACCTCAAGCCACTGTCAGAAGAAAAACACTCCACTTAATTCACGACAGGCAGGGCAGAGACCAACCAGAACAGCAGGAGCCTCCTCTCCTTGAAGGTGCCTCTTGTTTTTTTACCGCTTCAACTTTAAAGCAGACTCCTAGAGGCTTGCAGCTGAAGAAACGCTTAGAGATCATGTAGTCCAACCCTCTCGTTTTAAAGAAGGGAGAAATTGAGGACTGGTGGCAGGAAGGACCTTAATTACCATGCTGTTTTTATTGTTAGAGTCAATACTGGAACCCAGCGCTCTTGGCTTCATGAAAAGAGGAAATGCTTTGCCAGTCATAGAGGTCATATGCATGGAGGCTAAGAGGATGGACTCTGGTCCACTTTCTGGGCATGTGGTCTTGTCCTTTATCAGTCAAGCCATCTAGAGCAAGTTACTTAACCTCCCTGTGACATAGTTTCTTTTTTTTTTTTTGAGTTGGAGTCTCACTCTGTCACCCAGACTGGAGTGCAGTGGCACGCTCCCGGCCACCGCAGCCTCGACCTGCTGGGCTCTGGAGCTCCTTCTGCCTCAGCGTTCCAAGTAGCTGGAACTACAGGTGCACGCTGCCACGCCTGGCTAATTTTTTGATTTATTGTAGAGATGAGGTCTCACCAAGTTGCCCAGGCGGGTCTCGAACCCACGGGCTCAGGCAATTCACTCACCTCAGCCTCCCAAGGCGTGGGATTACAGGCTGAGCCACCAGCCCAGCTGACATAGTTTCTTCATCTGTAAAGTGGGGATATTGGGAGCACCTATCTCAGAGTTGTTGGGAGGACTCAATTAACATCAGCAGGAGAGGACTCAATTAACATAAGCATGTGAAAACACAATACCCTCAAACACCAGTATTCCTACCCTCAAACATCAGCAATTTATACTATGAGGTAGAGAAAATATTTTAGTAAAGTAACCAGTCATAGTTAAATTTTGGAAGCCTGCCTGGTCTGCACTTAGTTTAACTAAACATGTGAAAAACAGAGGCTTAGTCATAGTGACCACCCACTCCTTTCTGTACACATGGGTTGCGTTTGATTTTATTGGGTTCATGTGGACAATAACACATAGATAACCCTTTCCTGATTCACTGATGTCTTGTCAAAACACCCAAAATGATTTTAGTCAAGGTTTCATTCATGGACACTTTGGAACCCACTGTTCTCTTATCGCGGGTAGTGAGGAAGATATACCTGATAGATGTGGGCTGTGAACGTAGATTATTTAGTCATGGTGTTTCTGATATCCAGATGTTTTCTCCCCACTGCAGTCTCTCCAGAAGGAGAAGTCTTTTCTGTGCCATGTCTGCAAATTTATTCAGAATCCACACTTTAGCTAAAGGCTCCAGCTTCCTGAAATTCCCCTCCTCACCAACTTCCTATAGGAGAGCTAGGAATACAAGGAGGGGAAAGAAGATAGTGAGTGACAGGGGACTTAGGTTTTCCTGACACTGCTTCAGATTCCTTTTTTGTTCCCCTCCTGTGGTCCCCAGTACCATCCTGACTTCTTACTTCAGAAGACAGAGTCACCTAAAGCCTGTGAGTACTTGTTTTGTCTGCAGACTCTTCCCAGCCTTTATGCCTTAACCTTCTTTTGTCAGGCTTCCTTGGGACCCTTTGTGCTGTGACAGAACAGGGTATTCTTTCTCCCTGCTATTCCCTCAAGGAACTCTGTTCTGTGCCTTCCCAAGTTTAAAAATCAGAGCACAGCCCAAGGGGATGGAGCGTGTCAGTGCCTTTTTGCTGGTGTTGAGCATATTCTTGGAACTTTCTTAGATTCATGATCACGTCTCATATGTGTGACTCAGCTTCCCCATCTGTAAGTGAAAAGAGTTGAGGAACAATTGTGACTATTTTGGAAGATGAAGATGTCTAGAGGAGTGAGTGTTTTTGTTTTTTGGTATGGGAAAGATTAATATAGGAGGACAAAAATGTTCAGGCAATGGAAAAGTGTGGTTTGTGCGGGGTGCACGCACGCGTGTGTGTGTTAGTTTAGGAACAAATGATGAAGGCAGATTAGAGCTTTATGCTGTTTTATGAAGTACTACAAGGTTCTTTGGGTTCAAGGGATGTTGATTATGTCGGGGGCTTCTTAGTGCTGGATTTTCAGTATGGAGTCAGAATAACTTATCCATTTGGGAAAGCTCTTAGAATTGTTCCAATTCCAGCTGCGATAGTGGCTCTGTTAGTGGCCAGTTACTGGCCTCTGTTAGTGGATGTGCAGTCATCTGTTCTCCAGGGAACACTTCTGGCTGTTGGTCAAGGAGAGAACACAGTCCTGGCCTTGTGGATACTGGGAAATAGTCTCAAGTATTTCTGCAGATATCACAGGAGGTGGGGGCCTTTTCAGGAAGGATACAAGACTTTCTGTTAATATGTAGTTTGATATTCCTGAAAGCTACACTCTGAGATACCCCAGATTCACTTGAAAAAGAATAACCAATTGCTTGGCTGGCTGGATTTCTTTCTTCTCCTCCTCCTTCCTTTCCTTGCTTGCTCTCTCCTTTTCTTCCTCCCTTCCTTCTTTTTCTTTTCTATTTTCTACATTGTCTTCTTCTAAAAAGATGGAGGTGTTTAGAAAGGTAGAGTCAACAAACAAGATAATATCAATTTAAAATAGCCGAGAGAAGCAGCGAAAAAAGTAAGGTAAGAAGAAGATGATGCTAAGGGTGAGGTGAGTGCACAAAATCAGATCAAAATAGAATTGATGAGACACAACCAGCATTAGATTTCCACAGCTTTACAATAGGATGGACGATGGGCACCGCACCAGGCTCCACAACAGCACTGTGGAAATCTTATTTTTCTGCTTGTCTCCTGGGTCCGTAATAATTTCATCTGAGAGATAGTCAGCCTTTCTCAGCTCAGGCATTGTGCCAAATCTGGGACCACTTTGACTTTTACATCTTGATGTCAGCCCTATCTGAGATATATATTTTAGCTATCATTTTTCTGTACAGCTGCCTTTTGTCAATTACTAGTTAACCTATAGGCAATCACAAATAGGTACAGCATGCTGGTTCACTACAGAATCCTAATTTGCCATAGATCTAATATACTTCTGTATATTCTTTGAGTTACTGTTGCAGGAATTAAAATTAAGAGTCAAATCTTCAGGCTTTTTTAAATTAGAAAAATTGTTTCTTCTTTCATATATTTTGTTGTTCAGTAAATAGGTCTTACATGCATATCTGAAATGATGCGCCATCACATAGTTTAAAGGCAAAGCACCACAGGTGAAGCTGATCTGCTGTTCAGAGTTCTCAGTTTATGGAATCTTGTCTCCCAATTTTATATTAGTTTCTGAAAATCAGAAATGTCATCTCTGAAAAATATTAAGAAGATTATAAAAAAATCACTTTACTCAATATTATAGTTGTAAAGATGGAGTATATTTTCTTTAGTAAATAAAAAATTAGAAGAAAGTGTCACTAACGTTGGTTAACAGCATCAGTATAGGTCAGCAGGAAAAAATACTGCAATAAACTTGTCTCTTTAACACTAAGAAGAAACCCTAGTCAAAGCTTGAATACATTCCTTTTGTTTTCACGAGACACTTCTTTTACTGCTACTCTTCATTCTTTTCCACATTTCATATTACAGGATCAATACAACCTGGAAATTTCATTAACAGGAGCAAATCCAGTATCTCTTGATTTCTTTTCAAAAGGCACTCTAACCCATTGGATTGACCCCCAATTTTATTCTTATGAATACTCTTGCCAGGAAAAAAAATCAATAGGACACAGATGAATCCAATGGGGGAAAAAAGAAATCTACTGTGTTTTGGAATATTTGGTGTATTGAATCAGTCCAGGATTATGAAACCTAAACCTCCTATTGTAAACAGGAAACTGGACACAAATCCTTCCATAATATATTGTCCATTTACTTTGTAGGCCAAGAAAGCTACTGGCCTTTGGTGCCTATGTTCATCCGTCGCATAACAAATACTTGGAAATTCAACAATAATATCATAAATTATTCCTCTGGTGATGAGGAAGTAAAACATCACTACCAGAGAATACATCATCAGGGTCAACAGCATGTGCCCTAGAGTGGCTTCTTCAGCTTCAGGTTGGAACATTCAGTACTAAAAATGGGGCGCAGTACAGAGACTCCATGTTGGTGACTTTAAGTCCAGTTCTTGGCCTCAAGTTCCACACGCCAACCAAATGCTTAGGTTTTCTTGGGGCTGAAACAAAGATTTAGGTCACCTGTTAATTTTCGCTTCCAACTTACCTCTTTTTCTCCTTTTTTCCCTATTTTAAAAATTTATTTTAGATTCAAGGAGTACATGTGTGGATTTGCTTTGTGGGTCTGTCATGTGATGGTGAAGTTCACCCAAATAGTGAACATGGTACCCAATAGGTGGGTTTACAACCCTTTTCCTCCTCCCTACCTCCCCCCTTTAAGGGCGAACATGTTGTTCCTATCTTTATGTCCATGTGGTCCCAGTATTTTGCTCCCACTCATAAGTGAGAACATTAAGTATTTGGTTTTCTGTTTCTGCATTAATTTGCTTAGAATAATGACCTCCAGCTGCATCCACATTGTTGCAAATGACATGATTTTGTTCTATTTCATGGTTACTATCTTTGATGCTAATTCTTCTTTGAAACATATTCCTTAGGCATTTAAAAAATAATTCTTTATATATATTTAAATTGACCATAATTATAATATTTATGGGGTACAATGTGATGTTTTGATACATGTATACATTATGGAAGGATCAAATCAGGCTAATTAACATATTCATCACTTCAAATGCTTATCATTTCTTTGTGGTGAGACCATTTACAATTCACTCTTTTAGTAGTTTTGAAATCTACAATACATACTATTGTCACCATGCTGTGCAATAGATCACCAGAAGCAAGTCCTCCAGTCTAACTGAAAGTATGTGCCCTTTGACCAAAGTCCACTGCCCCCACTCCCAGCTTCTGGTGACCACCTTTCTATGCTACTTTTATGAATTTAACTTTTAAACATTTCATATATAAAAGGGATTATGTGATTTTTGTCTTTCTGTGCCTGGCTTATTTTACTTAGCATAATGTTCTCTAGGTTCATCCATGTTGTCGCAAATGACAGCATTTTCTCCTTAAAACAAAATTCTTAATGTAGTAATTTCTACAATATTCTATGCACAAAAATAGACATTTTAAAACTCTGCTACCACTAAGACATCTATCATCCAATGAGGAGTTGAAATTCCTTCCCAATACTTTCATCAAACCATGACTATATTCCCTTATAAGATTCCTGATATAACTTTTTTTATCTTGAACTATTTTCCCTACCCCTTGTACCCACTATCACTTGCATTTCTTGCATTTTTTAAAATAGACTTCAACAGAGGCATTCAGTTGCATATATAACTTTTCTAAAGCTAGGCTTCTTTTATTGGCCAACAAGTCTCAGTGGGTATCACATCAACTGAAGATTTTAGTTTGACTTCTCAAAATATCTTTTTATTCTGACAACCAGTTTACACCTATGCTTCATTTATTTTTATAATTCAACTCTGTCTACAGATTCTTTTTTTTTTTGAGTTGGAGTCTCACTCTGTCACTCAAGCTAGAGTGTAGTGGCGCGATCATGGTTCACTGCAGCCTTGACCTCCTGGGCTCAGACAATCCTTTCACCTTAACTTCCTGAATAGTTGAGACTACAGATACGTGCCACCATGCCTGGCTAATTTTTAAAAATTTTTGTAGAGACAAAATCACACTATGTTGCCCAGGTTGATCTCAAACTCCTGGGCTCAAGCGAGCCTCCTGCCTAGGCTTCCCAAAGTGCTGGGAATACAGGTGTGAGCCTCTGTGCCTGGCTACAGATTTTTTTTATTACACCATATATCTGTGAGAGAAAGATTAAGTCATGTAACATTCATTATAATAATGCCAATCTTCTTTTTTTGTTATTTTTTAATTATAAAGATGAGGGATACAATTCAGGGTTAGGTATACAAACATTGATTATGCAGGTACCCTTGTTGATGAAGTATGCCCCTCCCTTCTCTAGCAGTTTCCTTCAACTGCCAATACCATCCCCCCAAACAGTTTCCCATTACTGCCAACACTTTCTTATAGTATTATAACTGTTCAAGGTCCACTTATGAGTGAGAACATATGGTACTCTGCTCTTTGTTTTTGTGATAGATCACTGAGTATGACTGACTCCAAGTCCATCCAAGTTGCTACGAAGTCCATATTTTGCCCTTCTTTATGGCTTATGGCTGTATAATATTCCATTGTGTATATATACCACATTTTTTTTAATCTATTCCAGCTTTGATGGACAACATGGTTGGTTCCAGGTTTTTGTTATTGTGAATAGAGCTGCAACAAACATACGTGTAATAATGCCAATTTCCTAAACTTCCAAGCAAAAATACTATTTTCTCATACACCATACACGACTGGTATAAATTACTTGAGGTCATTGCTCACTAATCTCTAGGTTCCATACGGTATGGGGTTATAGTTATATTTCATTCACCAGAGAACATGTTATATACTAACTCAGGCTCCAGGGTTCATTGTGGAGCACTTACCTATCTGTCTCCCATGGTGATGATCCAGTGCTGATCCTTAACTGGTTCAGTCTCTACCAATTGTATTACAAAGAGCTAAAGCTCCCTCCTACTTTTGAATACTGTGGCTCTGAGGGAGTAGCAGTGAACAGCATGCTTGCCAGTCATCTTAATATATGCCATAGTTTAGGCTGGCCACAGTGTTCCCACGAATGTACTTGCTCTTGCCTGAGCCTGCAGCACAACTGGCCACTGCTATTTAAATATATAAGATGCTATTGCTATCAACATGGTAATAGTTCCTTCCTCAGTGGATGTATGTATTCTAGCACAGAGTTATTGACAAGAAAGATGCTGAGTCAGTTGAGTAAAATGCATAGTCTATTCAAAGACCATTTCATCATATTTCTGTGCGAAATGCCGAGTTCAGCAAGTTTCTTGGAAGAGGATGCCCTCTAGTGATCAAATAGATCACAACAGTAAGTCTCTCAAAAGACTTCACTCAACATAATTAATCAAGTTCCCAACCTCCTAAGTCCCTCTTAGTACTCTGGGCCAATATTGGATATTGTGACCACAAATATTGCTTCCATGAGTATTTGTGGCACAAGGTTAGTTAGAGTAAACTATGCGCCTCAAAAAAGTACTGTGCTTACCAAGAGATTGCAGGATGAGCATGTTCAATTCCTAGGTGCTGTCCAAAGGTTTCCCAAAGGCTTCTCATAGTCATCCCAAAGGCTCCTCATAGTCATCATTTTTGGAAGTTCCAGGGTGAACTCATCGTTGATATGTAGCAACAATGTAATGCTATATTCCCTTTTTGGACATCATTACGATCTGTATCATTGAATGCCTGTCTGTATCATTTTCCAAACATATGGATATGTTACTAGACTCCAATATACACTATATCCAAACTAGACTCCAATATACTAAGCAGACAATAGCAATGTATATTCCTCAAACCCATGTACAGTCATGTGTGGCTTAATAATGGAGGGATGTGTTTGAAAAAATGCGTTGTTAGGCAATTTTGTCATTGCACAAACGTCATAGAATGTGCCTACCCAAACTTAGATTGTATAACCTACTATAAACCTAGACTGTATGGTGTAGGATATTGCTCCTAACCTGTACAACTTGTTACTAAATACTGTAGAGAATTGTAAAACAATGTTAAGTGTTTGTGTATCTAAACATAGATAAGGCATCGTGTTGCACTACAATGTTATGACAGCTACAATGTCACTAAGCAATAGCACTTTTCCAGTTTTATTATAATCTAATGAGACCACCATCATATATGTGGTCCCTTGTTGGCAACAATGTTGTTATGCAGTATGTGACTGTACTTGTTTTATTTTTAAATTTTTAAATTTTTAATTTTTTTTTAAGTTGGAGTGTCACTCTGTCGCCCAGACTGGAGTGCGGTGGCCGCTCCTGGCCACCACAGCCTCTACCTGCTGGGCTCCGGCGATCCTTCCGCCTCAGCCTTCCAAGTGGCTGGAACTACAGGTGTGCGCTACCACTGCTGGTTAATTTTTGATTTATTGTAGAGATGAGGTCTCACCACGTTGCCCAGGTGGGTCTCGAACCCGCGGGCTCAGGCAATCCACTCACCTCAGCCTCCCAAGGTGCGAGATTACAGGCTGAGCCACCGAGTCCGGCTACTGTACTTGTTTTTAATGAGGTGTCATCCTGGTTTACAGTAACATAATGCAGCAGCTGTTAGATAACAGTCATAGCATATCCAGTGATGTTCAAAGGCAAGAATCCTCTTAGCACAATAGAGAATTAGCATGATAAATGTAAAATATGTGACTAAAACAATAACCCCAACCTACTACTATTTAGGCAGATCATCAAGGAACTGTGAAGTCATCTCTCCCAATTGCATACATAAGGTCTCAAGTAATTGCTTGTAGTGTGCCTTCAGTCTAATTCTCCTTACCAAGGGAAAATGAATCTCAGGATATCTCCTTGTACTGGCCATGACTCAGCACCACATAAGAGAGAAAATAGCTAACAATATTACTCTCTTACTCTGAGAAACTTTCTTAAGAAAAATACAATTCTCTTTCCAGGCATTCTTTTCCATGATATGATCTCTTTTCATCTGCCACAGTTTTCCCACTTTTTCCATTTATTATCTGTCTTAATCCAGACTGGGCTTCTCTGGGTAGACATTACTGATTCAGTGATACTGTCCTCTATAGGCATGTAGCTGGATTAAGCTTTCCATAAATGCTTCTTGCGTCTATTTCCAGGAAGAAGGCATAGGATTAAGAAGGCAAAAGATGATTGGAATTATCTCTATTTAGAGATAGATGAGAGAGGTGTCACCTGTGATCACTAATAATTTAGCTTCATGAGGTGAAGTCACTATTCAGCCCACTATCACTTCAAGAATATGTACAACTTTAGATAAATTTAAATAGAGTTCTGAGCAGCAATGTCTCCTGTCAGGGCATGCAAGTGTTATCTGGACTCAGGACAAAAGAATTTATAGGACAAAGAGAAATTTTGTGACGTGAAGATAATTTTCATGAGATGATAAACAGTGTCATCCCTGGCTCTTTCATTCTCACCTCTGCACTTCTCCAGAATTGCCAAAGTTTTCCCTTATGCTAGCTCTTATTTTCATATACAGGATACATTTGCCTGGTACTAATCTGTATTGTGTGCCAGTGCCAAA
Organism: Carlito syrichta; assembly: GCF_000164805.1. NCBI lineage: Eukaryota > Metazoa > Chordata > Mammalia > Primates > Tarsiidae > Carlito > Carlito syrichta. Next base: position 6,305 of record NW_007246625.1, on the reverse strand, counting down.
TAGTCCAAAAACCTTTGCTTATCATCACAAGGTCATTCAACTTCTTTTAAAATAGAAGTTTAATTTACACACAGTAGAATAACTTAAATCTTAAGTGTCCCATTTCCAAAGTAATTGTATAATTTTATATTCCTGCCATCAATATATGAATTTCAGTTGCTCTGAATCTTACCAACACTTCATATTGTCTTTTTTTTTTTTTTTGAGTTGCAATCTCACTTTGTTGCCCAGGCTGGAGTACAGTGGCATGATCACGGCTCACTACAGCCTTGACCTCCTAGGCTCAGGTGATCCTTCCACCTCAGTTTACCAAGTAGCTGAGATTACAGGCATGCACCATCGTGCTTGGCTAATTTTTTTTTCCTTCAAATTCTGCCTCAGGTTTATTTGTACAAATAGCACAGCAGGACACAAGCCCCACACAGACAGCAGCCTAAGGGTCAAACCAGTCCCCTGTCCTCATGTTGACAGATAGAAGCCTCCACTCTGGAGCTTATGTGGGGGCCTGGGCTCCTTTGGGAGTCTGAGCAGGAGCTGGAGCTGCTGCTGAAGCTGCAGCCTGGGCCTTAGCTTGATTCTTGGCCTTTGGCTGGCAAAGGCCATGGCCCTTGGCAATAAGGGCATGAACATGCTTCCCAAGTTTGGAGTGGGCAATGTAGGCACATCTATTAAGCTTGTGGCTAGGACCCTTTAGGATCTTGGGCTTAACCACTTTGGGCTTTCCGAGGGCCTTGATAGCCTCAGCACATGCACTCATGGCCTTGGCATTGTTGGCCTGCATCTTCTTCAGGCCCTTTTCTTCTTCTTCTTTTTTTAAGGGCCCTGAATCCAATTTATTAGACTAGACAGCACCAGAATAACAGGTTTAGATTATATTACAAAAAGAGCTCAGACTGTTCATAAACAACTAGGTTTGCCATGGGTTTGACAGGGAAATTCAGACTACTACACAAGGACACAACTCCTGATCCCAAATAAAGTATTAAGGTACAAAGGCAAGTTTCTTGTAAGACAGAAAATAGAGAAATCCACATACTAAATAATGTGTCCTCAAGGACTATAACACTTCCCTTAAGGGATAAACATGCATTTGTAGGAAGCAAACAAAGCTTTCCATAGAGAAACCACTTTCACGAAATGATTAGGTAGACCTGCAATGAAGAAAATACATTTAAAAAGATAGGTTCAGACTTTTTACCAAGTTTTCACTGAAATACTTAAAAAATAAAGAAGACCCCTTCCTTCTCTGTATCAAAGATTTTTAAAAAAAAATACACATCATGGATCAAAAAAATTCAGCAAAAGTCCAAGTCCTATTCAGAGACATATATTTGCAAATAATATAAATTAGAATAAAAAGTTTGATAACAAAAATACCATTTGGAATTACCTAGAGTAGGTCAAACTAAGTTTGTGTTCTGCTTTAGCGTATTACACTGAAATTAATCTCATTCTCACTATATATATTTTTTTACTTTAATCACCAGTGGCTGGGCAACTGAAATGGACATGAGAAACTTAAAATGTCAGAGAAATATGCAAACCTCATTAATGTTTCCAAAAATTCATTTAGAGAGAGAAACAGGTCCAAATAGATGCCTGTCTAAATGTACCGCAATTATGTTACAATTATTTTTCCAAATACACAGATATGCTCTGTCTTTTCTCAGCTCACTTACTGGTTCAAACAATTTGCCTTTCTGGGATCAATTGGTTGCTAATAAAAAATGGTTTACAGTCACAAAATGATATTAGGTTTTCTTATTAGTTTTCCTTCTGCACCCTAATAAGATTGAAAACTAGCAGATTCCCAAATACCTCGCTTTGTTTAACAGCCCAGGAAATGATGAACCATCTGCTTCAGAAAATAATGGACGGCTAAGAGGAAATATTGTTTAATTGTAGATTAACCTCCTCATGAGGCAGTCTAAAATGGCTTTAGCATTAGCAACTATAACCAGCAAAAGAAGCAAATGGCTCAGAGCCTTTTCCTCTACCATGTAAGGTCCAGAAAGAATGCAAAGGAATGTTTATTACCTATATTTATTAGCACACATTTCTTTCCACAGTGGAAACAAAAATCATCAAGGTCAAAACTGATTCTCAACAGTGCAGTCACTACCCTCCAGTTTTGTTTGCCCAAATACCTTTAATACAGCAAACCATCAAACCATCTCATGCACTTAAGTGTTTATTATTTTTAAAAAATCAATAAAGGCAGGGCTCAGTGGCTCAGTCTGTAATCCTAGCACTTTGGGAGGCTGAGGCGAGTGAATTATCTGAACCTGCAGGTTTGAGACCAGCCCCGGGAACTTGGCGAGACCTTGTCTCTACAACAAAGTAAAAAATAACTGGGCATAGTAGTGTGCGTCTGTAGTTCCAACTACTTGGAAGACTGAGGTGGAAGGATTGCTGGAGCCCAGAAGGTCGACGCTAGGGTGGCTGTGAGCGTGCATGCCACTGCATTCCAGCCTGGATGAAGGAGTGAGACTCCAACTCAAAAAAAAAAAAAATCAATAAAACCTCATTTTCATTATTTTCAAGTTCTTATAATATTAAAATTGATATTTTCCCTGGTTTCTTTGTTAATAATAAAAATCCACCACTGGGGAGTAAGAATTTTTATTATCATCAACATGGCACTTAAGTAAATGAAATCTTGTCAAATGCATGGTGACTTGGGTTTTGTTTCTTCATCTGTCACTTGGCAAATGAAAATACCATCTTCAGGATGTTCTGTGGCATCCATTTCATATATATATGATGATGCTATTGCAAGCGCAGTCCCATTGAGAGAACCGTAATAGAGTATACCATAAACTTAGGTTAAGAGCATGCTATAACCCAATAAATATGCAATCGACTTGTGAACAATAGCACAGCCATTTTAGTTTTCTGCTTTAAAACATAACCTGTAGCTGTTTAAAGTTTCAGTTATGGGAAAAACTGCAAAGCTCCGGTTCAAACTTCAACCCCTTCCCTTGACCCACTTTCCCCTTAGCAACAACCAATCAGGTGCCAGGGGGAAATCACCTAAAGTTTCCAGATGTCTCTGCAACTTCCCCAGCTAGTGGGCCAAGGTCAGCCCGAGTCAAGCTAGCCAATCCTCCACGATTGAGCTGACCACCAGAGGTTACTGCCCAATTAAATGGTAACAAGACTGGAAAGTCCCCCCAAACTCCTCCTCCCTTTGTGTAAAAGCATAAAAGGTGTCTGCTTAAGGAAGTCAGGGCCTCTGGGTGTACTCCGCTGCGTTGGTTGTCGACAGAGGTCCAGGCTCGAGCTTGCAAATAAAGACCCTCTTGAACTTTCATCGGAATTGGCTCTTGGTGGTCTCTCAGATTGAACTTTCGGCCACTACATTTGGGGGCTTTCCCGGCATCCCAGAGACCCCCGAGACCCCAGTCCGGAGGATTCTCAGGCCGGCATTCGGTAAGTCGCTCCCGGGTTAGCGCATCTGTGTCCTGTATCTCAGGTGGAGCTCCACACTTTGTTCTGAGGTCGGCATCAGGCTAGGTGGATGCGCTGGAAAGCCGCCGGCCGGGTCTCGTGGGAGACTTCTCACGACCCCATCCGGAAGACGAGGTCTTCATCTGTGGGGAAGGTCAGACTCGTTGACGGTCTGTCTCTCCCCTATCGTACTTTCAGATTTGTTTTCATGGCCACTACTGTCTGTCTCTTGTCATTTGCCCTTTTGTCTTGTTGGTTGTGTTTGTTCTAATGACAGTACTGACGAATGAGATGGGGTGGGCACAGACAATGCCGTTAACTCTCAGGATTGATCACTTTTCAGAACTAAAGGAAAGGGTGCACAATTTGAGTGTTGAAATTCATAAAAAGAAATTCCGGGATTTGTGCGCCACTGAGTGGCCCGCCTTCAGTGTAGGCTGGCCACGAGAAGGGACCTTTCTAACCAGTGTTCTCTTGCAGGTCAAGAGTGTCATCCTCCAAAGAGGCTCCCAGGTACACCCAGACCAACTATCTTATATACTGGTCTGGCAAGATATAGTGGAATCCCCTCCCCCTTGGGTGAAACCCTATCTTCCTACCCCGTTAAAGGCATTGAGAGTGCTCACGTTGCAGGAGAAGGGGGCGAAACCTTTGGAGCCGCCAGAGAGTGTGTTGTCACAGCCTCGCGAGAAGCAGAATCCCTTCCATAAGCAGGAGAAGGGGGCGGAAACTTCGGAGCCGCCGGAGAGTGTGTCATCACAGCCTCGTGAGAAGCAGAATCCCTTCCATAAGTCCCCAAAGAACCCCTTTTACCCCGTTCTCCCTGATTCTAACTTGGAAGAGATAATTTCTGCCCCCATACCAGTCAGCTCCCCCTAGACCTTCAGCCCTGCCAGCGCCCCAAGCCGCCGCCACTGCAGAGGCGGAGCCGGGAGCGGCCGGGGAGGGGAGGCAGAAAAGAGAAATGGATGTACCAGCTGCAGGGAATCGAGGGAGAGTTGCCAAGGTGGCTGGTCCTGGAGTGGCCCCGGCCGACTCCACGATGATCTTGCCACTGAGAGTGGCTGGGCCCCCAGATGAGGCCAGGAACCAACCCATGCATTGTTGGCCGTTTTCCACTAGTGATCTATACAATTGGAAAATGCAAACTGCTACTTTCTCTGAGAATCCTATAGGGCTGATTAACCTGCTGGAAAGCATTCTCTTCACCCACCAGCCTACCTGGGATGATTGCCAGATGCTTCTACAGGTATTATTCACCACTGAAGAGAAAGAAAGAATCCAGATGGAGGCCCGGAAGCTGGTTCCGGGAGTTGATGGACAGCCCACCACCAACCCTGATCTTATAAATGTAGCCTTTCCCCTTTCCCGACCTGGATGGGATTTTAACACAGCAGAAGGTAAGGAGAAACTCCGGGTCTACTGCTAGGCTCTGATGGCAGGTCTCTGGGCAGCTGCTTGTAAGCCCACTAATTTGGCTAAGGTATATAACATAAGGCAGGACAGGAATGCGAGCCCAGCCGCATTTTTGGAGCGTATTACGGAAGCCTTCCGTCAATACACCCCAATGGATCCAGAGGCACCAGAAACCAAAGCGGCTGTAATCATGGCGTTCGTTAATCAGGCAGCACCAGATATCAAAAGGAAGCTGCAGAAAGTAGACAGATTAGGAGAGAAAAGTTTACAGGATCTGCTGGGGGTGGCTGAGAAAGCCTTTAACAATAGAGAGAGTCCGGAAGAACAACAGGACAGGCATAGCGAGCAGCAGACCAAGGGATTAGCAAAAATTATCTTAGCCACCACTACCCATGACCCCAAGGTAAAACAGAAGCGGCTAAAAAAATTGGCTTCAAGCTGGGCTCGGTGGCTCAGCCTGTAATCCCGCACCTTTGGGAGGCTGAGGTGAGTGGATTGCCTGAGCCCACGGGTTCGAGACCCGTCTGGGCAGGTGAGACCTCATCTCACAATAAAATAAAAAAAATTAGCTGGGCATGGTTGCGCGTGCCTGTAATTCTGGCTACTCGGAAGGCTGAGGCGGAAGGATCACCGGACCCCAGCAGGCGAGGCTGCGGTGGCCGGAAGCAGCCACTGCACTCCAGTCTGGGCGACAGAGTGAGACTCCAACTCAAAAAAAA
>NW_007246625.1:0-700 GCF_000164805.1 Carlito syrichta | reverse complement strand
GGGGGAAACCCGTGACTTTTCATGTGGATTCAGGAGTGGAGTGATCCGTATTATTAAAACCACAAGGCCCTCTCTCAGACAAAATCTCATGGGTTCAAGGAGCTAATGAGATAAGACCGGCACATTGGATCACTAAGAGAACAGTGAATTTAAGCACTGGTACAGTCGCCCATGAGTTCTTAGTTCTTCCTGATTGCCCGTACCCTTTGTTTGGGAGAGATCTGTTGACCAAAGTGGAAGCAAATCTCAGCTTTCGGCCAGACGGGGTGACAGTAACAGATTCAGTTGGGCGCCCCCTGCAGATTCTAACTGTAAAATTAGAAGATGAATACAGGCTGTGTCAGGCCCCTGACCCGGAGATGGAATTGGACATTCAGGACTGGCTTCGGGAAATTCCCCTAGCCTGGGCAGAAACTGGAGGAATAGGGTTGGCTAAACACAGGCCAGCAGTGTTTGTGGAACTAAAGCCCAGAGCGGACCCAGGCCGGGTCTGGCAGTATCCAATCCCTGTGGCAGCACGAAATGGGATAATCCCCCACATACGGCGGCTGCTGGATGAGGGAATATTGCGGCCTTGTCAGTCTGCCTGAAACACACTCTTGCTGCCAGTGCGAAAGCCCAATTCAAGAGACTACTGGCCTGTTCAAGACTTACGGGAAGTAAACCGCCGGGTAATGAACATACACCCCACAGTCCCTAA
>NW_007246624.1:4616-5988 GCF_000164805.1 Carlito syrichta | reverse complement strand
ACTAGCTAGTTAATCTGCTGACTAGCCAGCTGGATACTTCATTTAGTCAGCTAGTTAAGTCAGCTGGCTAGTCTGTTGACTATGTAGGAAGCTAGGCACTTAAGTCAGCTAGATAGCCAGCTGGCTAGCTAGGAAATTCAGCTAGTTAAGTAAGCTGGCATGCCAGCATGCTAGCTAGGTAGCTAGCTAATTATGTCAGCTGTCTAGCCTGCTGGCTAGATAGTTATATGACCAAATTAAGTCAGCTGACTAGCCAGCTGGCCAGCTGCCTAACACATTAATCAACTAATTGATTAATAAGCTGGCTAACCAGCTGGCCAGCTAGTTAATTTACCTCGTTAAGGCAGTTCACTTGACAGGTTGCTATCAAGATACGTCACCTAGTTAATTCAGCTGGATTGCCAGCTGGCTAGCTATGTAGAAAGCTTGTTAATTCAACTGTCTAGAAAGCAGGTCAGCTAGTTAAAACAGCTAGTTAGGTCAGTTGGTTAGCCAGCTGGCTAGCTACGTAGTGACATTTAAGTCAGTTGGCTAGCCAGCTGGCTAGCTAATTAAGTCAGTTAGTTAAGAAAGCTGGCTATGCAGATGGATAGAGAGCTAGTTACGGCAGCTGGATAGCCAGCTGGATAACTATTTAAGGTAGCTAGTTTAGTCACCTGGCTGGCCAGCTGCCTATCACATTAATCAACTAATTGATTAATAAGCTGGCTAACCAGCTGGCCAGCTAGTTAATTTACGTCATTGTCAGTTGGCTAGCCAGCTCGCTAGCTGGTTAAAAAACTAGTTAAGAATCAGAATGATGGCTAGACAGCTGTCTGGCTAGTAATTAAAGTCAACTGACTAGCTAGGTAGCCAGCTAGTTAAGTCCACTAGTTATGTCAGCTAACTAGCTAGTTAAGCCAGTTACTTAAGTTGGCTAGCTAGCTACATAGCTAGCTAGTATGCTAGCTAGTCATTTCAGCTAGTAAAGTCAGCTGGTTTGCTAGGTAGCTAAAGAGTTGTCAGCTAGTTATGTCAGCTGGCTAGTTAGTTAAGTTAGCTAGTTAAGTCAGCTGGCTAGACACCTGCCTAGCTGGGTACTTATCTAGTTAAGTTAGCTGGCTAGCTAGCTGGCTAGCTAGTTAAACCACCTTGTAATGTCAGCTCGCTAGCAAGCTGGTTAGCTAGAAAACTAGGTAGTTAAGTCAGCTGGCAAACCAGGGGGATATGTGGGTAGCTAACTATTTAGTAATCTGGCTATCCAGCTGGCTAACTAGGTAGCTATACAGTTATGTAAGCCTGCTAGCCAGCTGACTAGTTAGTTAAGTTACCTAGTTATGTCAGCTGTCTAGACAGTTGGCTAGTTGTGTAGCTAGCTAGTTATGTCAACTGG
>NW_007246624.1:0-3827 GCF_000164805.1 Carlito syrichta | reverse complement strand
GAACTGGCTAGCTAGGTTGCTAGCTATGAAACCAGTTTGCTAGCCAGATGGCTATCTAGTAAGTCTGCTAGTTACGTCAGCTAGTTAGTCGGCTGGTTAGCTAGGTGACTGGCAAGTTAAGTCAGCTGGTTAGCAGGCTTGTCAGGTGGGTGGCTGGCTAGTTAAACCGGCTGGCTAGCTGGCTGACCAGCAGGATGCCTTGCTAGTTAACCCGACTGGGTATCTTACTGTCCAGCCAGCAGGCTGTCTAATTAAGCTGGCTGGAAAGCCAGCTGGCCAGCCTGATATCTGGCGAACTGGCTCCCTTGCAAGCTAGCCAGCCACGTGGCTAGCTACTTAAACCAGATGGCTAGAAGTGTAGCCAAACATTTGGCTAGCTAGTTAAGTCAGCTTGCTAGTCAGCTATCCATCCAACTTGCTAGGTATCTACTTAAGTCAGCTAGATATCAAACTAGCTAGTTAAGTCAGCTAGCAAGTCAGGTAATTATTCGATTAGCTAGTTAATTCAGCTAGCTATACAGCTTGGTAGTCAGCTAGCTAGCTCGTCAACTAGATAGTTAAGTCAGCTATCCAGTTAACTAACCAGCTAGCCAGCTAACCATCTAACTAGCAAAGTCAGCTAGCTAAGTCAGCTAGCTCACTAGTTAGCTAACTATTTAAGTCAACTACTTAAGTCTGTTACATAACTAGTTAGCTAATTAGTTGTCAGCTAGTTATTTAGCTAGTTAAATAGTTAGCTAACTATTTAATTCAGGTATTTAAGTCAACTAGCTAACTAGTTAAGATGGCCAGTTTAATCAGCTACCTAAGTAGTTAAGTCACCTACCTAATTCAGTTAAGTCAGCTTTCTAATTAAGTCAGCTGGTTAAGACAGCTAGCTAGTTAGTTAGCTAAAAGGTTATGTCAGCAGGTTGAGTCAGGTAATTAGCTAGTTAACTATGTGGTTAAGTCAGCTGCTGGTTAAGTCATCTAGCTTGCTAGTTAGCAAACGTGTTGAGTCAGCTGGTTGAGTAGGCTAGCTAGCTAGTTAGCTAACGAATTAAGTCAGCTGGATGAGTCAGCTTGCTATCTAGTTAGCTAATGAGTTATGTCAGTTGCTTGAGTCACCTAGGAAGTTCGTTAGCTAAAGAGTTAAGTCAGAAGATTAAGTCAGCAAGCTAGCACATTAGATACCGGGTAAGCTAACTAGTTACCTAGCTGGTTAAGTCAGCTTGCTATCTACGTAGCTAACTATTTAAGTCAGTTTGTTAGATAGGTAGCTAGATAGTTAGCTAATTGTTTAAATCAGCTGGTAGCTAGGTAGCTAGCTAGTTAGACAACTATTTAAGTCAGCTGTCTTGCTAGGTAGCTAACTAGTTAATTCAGCTAATTAAATCAGCTGCCTTGCCAACTGTCTAGCTAGGTAGCGAGGTAGTTAAGTTAGTTGGGTAGCCAGCTTTCAAAGTAGTTAATTCAGATAATTAAATCAGCTGTCTGGCCAACTGGCAAGGTAGGTACCTAGCTAGTTAAGTCAGCTAGATAGCTGCATGGCTAGATAGTTATGTCTTCTAGTTAAGTAAGCTGGCTAGTCAACTAGTTAGCTGGTTAAGTCAGCTAGTTTAGTCAGCTATCTAGACAGCTGGCTAGGTAGGTAGCTAGCTAGATAAGTCAGCTTGCTAGCCGTCTGGCTAGCTGTTCAAGTCAGCTAGTTCAGTCAGCTGGCTAGCCTGCTGGCAAGGTAGGTAGCTCTCTAGTTAAGTGAGTTGGCTAGCCACTTTGCTAGCTTAAGTCAGCTTGGTAAGTCAGTTGGCTAGTCAGCTTGATAGATAGATAGCCAGGTAGTTAATTCAGCTGGCTAGCCAGCAGACGAGCTGGTTAACTCAGTTAGTTAAGTCAGCTGCATACCAGCTGGCTAGCTAGTTAAGTCAGCTCGTTAAGTCAGTTGTCTATTCAGCTGGTTATTTAGTTAAAAAGCTAGTAAAATCAAATGGTTATCCATCAAGCTAGCCAGTTATTTCAGCTACTTAAGTCAGTTGACTAGCTTGGAAGTTAGCTATATAAGTCAGCTAGTTATGTCAGCCAGATAGCTATTAATTCAGCTAGTTAAGTCAGTTGACTATCTAGATAGCTAACTAGGCAGCTAGCTAGGTAAGTCAGCTAGTTAAGGCAGCTGGCTAGCTAGGTAGCTAGCTGTTTAAGTAAGCCCTTTTAGTCAGCTTTCTAGCGTGTTAAGTTATTGAGAATAATCAGCAGGCTAGACGGCTGCCTAGCTGGGTAGCTATCTATTTAATCATCTGGCTAGCCAGTTAGCTATCTAGTTAAGTAACCTAGTTAAGTCAGCTCACTAGCAAGCTGACTAGGTACGTAGCTAGGTAGTTAAGTCAACTGGCAAGCCAACGGGCTACATAGTTAGCTAGCTAGATAAATCAGCTGGTTATCCATCTGTCTAGCTAGGTAGCTAGGCAGTTAGGTCAGCATGCTAGCCAGCTGGATAGCTACATGAGCGACCTATTTAAGTCAACTTGATAGACAACTGTATAGCTAAGTTGCTAGATAGTTGTCAGCTCTCTAGCCTGCTGTCTAGTTAGTTAAGCCACCTAGTTAAGGCAACCGGATATACAGCTGGCTAGCTAGGTGATTTGTAACTTAAGTCAACTGTCTAGTAAGCTGGCTAGCTAGTTAAGTCACCTATTAAAGTCAGCTAGGTAGCCAGCTGGCTATCTATATAGCAAACTAGTTAATTCAGCTGTCTAGCAAGCAGTCCAGCTATTTAAGTCAACTAGTTAAGTCAACTGGCTAGCTAGGTAGTGAACTTCTTAAGTCAGCTGGCTTGCCAGCTGGCTAGCTAATTAAGTGAGCTAGTTAAGTATGCTGACTGGCAAGGTAGCTAGCTAGGTAGAGAGCTAGTTAAGTCAGCTGGGTAGCCAGCTGGTTAACTATTTATGTCAGGTAGTTGTGCCAGCTTGCTAGCTGTTTAAGTCATCTAGTTAAGTTAGTTGGATAGCCAGCTGGATAGCTAGATACCAAGCTTGTTAATTCAACTACCCAGCTAACTAGCCAGCTGACAACTAGGTAGCTGCCTAGCCAGCCAGCTGGGAAGCCAATTGAATTATCTTGCTGACTTAACTAGCTAGCCAACTGTCTAGCCAGCTGACTTAATTTGCGTACTACTTAGTCAGACAGCTGGCTAGCCATCTGACTTAAATAGTTGACTTAATCAGATAGCCAGCTGTCTAGCAGGCTGAGTTAAATGTCTAGCTACCTAGCTAGTCAGTTGGATAGCCAGCTGAATTAACTAGCTAGGTACCTATGTAGGCTGGTGTCTTGCCAGCTGACTAAACTACCTAGCTACCTAGATATCCAGCATGTTAGGGAGCAGACTTAACAAGGTTACTTAAGTAGCTAGCTAACTGGCTAGCCAGCTGACTTAATTATCTAGCTACACAGCTAGGCAGTTGGCTAGCCAGCTGAGTTAAATTGCTTACATAACTAGCTAGCAAGTTGACATAACTAGCTGAATTAACCAGCTGCTACCTATCTAGCCAGCTGTCTAGCTAGGTAGCAATCTAGTTAAGGCAGTTGGTTTACCAGCTAACTAGCTGGTTAATTCAGTTAGTTTAGAGAACTGGAAAGCCAACTGACAAGGGAGGTAGTTAGCTAGTTAATCAGCTAGATAGCTTCCTTGCTAGCTAGTGATGTCAGTGAATTAAGTCAACTGGCTAGTCAACTGTCTAGCTGGTTGTCAGCTAGTTTAGTCAGCTGTCTAGCCAGCTGGCTAGATAGATACATAGCTAGATAAGTCAGCATGCAAGCCAGCAGGCTAGCAGTTCAAGTCAGCTAGTTAAGTC
>NW_007246623.1:5056-6638 GCF_000164805.1 Carlito syrichta | reverse complement strand
CCAGCTAGCTACCTACTTTGCCATTTGACTTGCCAGCTCTCTTAACTAGATGAATTAACCAGCTAGCTAGCCTGCTAGCCAACTGACTTAACTAGCTCGCTGCCTAGCTAGCAAGCTGGCTAGCCAGCTGACTTAACTAGCTGACTTAACTAGCTAACTACCTAGCTTGCAAGCTGACTTAAATAGTTAACTAAGTATCTAGCTACCTATGTAGTCAGCTGACTTATGTAGTTAGCTAACTACCTAGCTACCTAGCTAACAAGCTGACTTAAATAGTCAGCTGCCTAGCTAGCTAGCTAACTTAACCAGATGGCTATGTATTTAGCTTACTTGTTATCTAACATGCTAGCTAGCTGACTTAATCATCTGACTTAACTCATTAGCTAAAGAGCTAACTAGCTCACTCAACCAGCTGACTTAACTTGTTGGCTACCTAGCTAGCTGACTCATCCAGCTGACTTAATTGGTTAGCTAACTAGCTAGCTAGCCTAGTCAAACAGCTGACTCAATGCGTTTTCTAACTAGCTAGCTAGCTAACTCAACCAGCTGATTTAACTCTTTAGTTAACTAGCTAACTACCTGGCAAGCTGCTGACTTATCCCATTAACTAACTACCTAGCTAGCTGCTTAACCAACTGACTAAATTAGGAAGCTGACTTAACTAGCTGACTTAGCTAGCTGACTTAACTACTTAGCTAGTTGACTTAACTGGCTGGTTTAACTAGTTAGCTAGCTGACTCAGCTACCTGAATTAAATAGGTAGCTAACTATTTAGCTAGCTGAATAACTAGCTGACTTAACAGATTAGCTAACTAGTTAGATAGTAGACTTAAGTAGCTGACAAATAGTTAGCTAACAAGTGAGCTAGCTGTCTTAGTTAGCTGACTTAGCTAGCTAGCTAGTTACCTAGCTGACTAAGCTTACTGAATTAACTAGGTGGCTAATGAGATAGCTAGCTGACTTAGTGAGATGTTAACAAGTTAGCTAACTGTTTTAACTATTTGGTAAATGAGCTAATTAGCTGTCTTAATTAGCTGGTAAACGAGTTAGCTAGGTGACAACTTGTTGGCTGATGATTCAGCCGAATACTTATCTGGTTTAACATGTTGGCTGACTTCTCGGCCGACATGTATGCTGGCTTAATGAGTTGGTCTACAAGTTAGCTGACCTAACTTGTCAGCAGACAAGTTGGCCAACTAGTCGGTCGATTGGTTAGCTGACTTAAATAGTTGGCCGGCTAGTCAGCCGACTGGTTATCTTAGTTGGCCGGTGAGTAAGCTGACTTGTCAGCTGACTTAACTAGTCAGCCAGTGAGTGAGCTGACTGGTCAGCTGAGTTTAGTTGGCTAGTAAGTGAGCCGAATGTTCAGAAGAGTTAACTAGTCAGCCGGCAAAAGAGCCAACCAGTGAGCTGAATTAATTAGTCGGCCAACTAGTGACCCAACAGGTGAGTTGCTTTAACTAGTCGGATGGCAAGTGAGCTGACCTCTGAGTTGACTTAATTAGTCAGCTGGTGAGTAAGCCAACCAGTTAGCTGACCTGTTGGCTGGCAAGCAAGCTGACAATTAAGCTGACCTGTTGGC
>NW_007246623.1:1527-5036 GCF_000164805.1 Carlito syrichta | reverse complement strand
AGTCAGCCAGCAAAAGAGCCGACCAGTGAGCTGAATTAATTAGTCGGCCAACTAGTGACCGAACAGTTGAGTTGCTTTAACTAGTCGGATTACTTAATTAGTCAGCTGGCGAGTAAGCCAACCAGTTAGCTGACCTGTTGGCTGGCAAGCAAGCTGACAATTAAGCTGACCTGTTGGCTGGTGAGCAAGTCAACTAGTTTGATTACCAGTTGGCAGGTGTGCCAGCTGACTGGTTAGCTGACCTAATGGAAAGCGAGTGAGCCCACTAGTTAGCTGACCAGCTAGCTGAGTTTCTAGCCGACTAGTTAGCTAAGCAACTAGATGATTTGCTATCTAACTTAAGTAGCTTGCTGGTTATCTAGCTGACATAACTAGATAGCAAACAAGCTATCTAACTCTTTAGGTAGCTGACTTAACTAGCTAGTTATCTGGCTAGTTAGCTGGCTAACTGACTTAACTATCTAGCTGACTAGCCAGCCAACTAGCTAGCTGACTAACTAGCAAGTGGACTAGCAAGCTGACTAGTTAGCTGACTTCACTAGCTAGGTGAATAGTTAGCTGACTTGCTAGCTGACTTAACTAGCTAACTTGCTAGCTAGCTGACTTAACTATCTGACTAACTACTTGGCTGTATACCCATCTAGCCTGCTGACTTAACTAGCTAGCTAAATGGTTGACTACACGGCTAGACAGCTGGCTTAATTAGCTAGCTACCTGACTGGCTAGCTGATTAGGCATTCAGCTAGCTAGCTAGTGGACTGACCAGCTGGTTAGCCAGCCAGCTTATATAGCCATCCTACTGGCTGGATAGTCGGAGAGTCAGCTGGCTTAACTAGCCAGCCACCCTGCTTTTTAGCAGGCTAGCCAGCTGGCTTAACTAGCAGGCCATCTAAATGACCAGCCTGCTAACCAGCCAGCTTAACTTGCCAGCTACCTGGCTAGCCTGCTGGCTAACATGCTGTCTTAATGAGCATACTTAACTAGAAAGCCATCCAGCTAGCCAACTGGCTTAACTAGCTAGCCACCTAGCTAGCCAGTCAGTCAGCCAGCTCACTTAACTCATTGACTTAACATGCTAGGCAGCCGGCTAGCCAGCTGATTTAATTAGCTAGCTGCCAAACTAGCCAGGTGGCTAGTCAGCTGACTTTACAAACTAACTTTGCCAGCTAGCCAGCTCGCTAGCCATCTGACTTAACTAGCTAGCTACTAAGCTAGCAAGTTAGCTAGCCACTTGAATTAACTAGCTGACTTAACCATCTAGCCAGCTGGCTAGCACCTGACTCAACTAGCTGACTTAACTAGTTAGCCAGCTGGCTAGTCTGTTGAAGTAACTAGCTAAAATCACAAGCTAAATTGGTGACTAGCCAGCTGACTTAACTAGCTAGCTACCTAAGTATCACCCTGGCTTGACAGGTGACTTATCTACCTACCTACCTAACTAACCAGCTGTCTGGCGAGCTCACTTATCTAGGTGACTTAACAAGCTAGCCAACATGCTAGTCAGCTGACTTAAGTATATAGTTACCCAGCTAGGCAGTTGGCTAGTCAGATGACTTAACTAGCTAGTCAGCAGATTTTACTAGCTGAATTAACTTGCTAGGTACCTAGCTAGCCAGCTGGCATTACTAGTTGAAATAACCAGCTAGCACCTAGCTAGCTATCTAGCTAGCTACCTAGCTAACAATCTACCTAGCCGAGTTATCTAACTGACTTAACTAGCTAGCAAGCTGACATAACTAGGTGACTTAACTAAGTAGCTGCCTAGTTAACCAGCTGACTTAGCTAGTTGAAACAACGAACTGGCCAACTGTCTTGCCATCTGACTTATCAAAATTTATAACTAGCTAGCAAGCTGGCTAGCCAACTTACTTAAGGAGGTAACTTAACTAGCTAGCGAGCTGGTTATCCATCTGACCTAACTAGTTGATTGATGAGCTTGGCAACTAGCCAGCCAGGTGACTATATTAGCTGGTTTAACTAGTTATTCAGCTTTATACCAGCTGACTTAACTTGCTCTGTACCTCTCTAGGCACCTGAATAGCCAGGTGACTTAGCTAGCTGACTTAATTAGCTAGCCAGCTGACTAGCTAACTGACTTAAGTAGGCCAATACCTAGATAGACATCTGGCTAGCCACCTGACTTAACTAGATGTCTTAACTAGCTGGCCTGCTTTCAAGCTGACTTAACTAGCTAGTTAGGAAGCAGATTTAAGTACCTAACTTATGTAGGTAACTAACTAGTGAGCTAGCAGACTTAGCTAGCTAACTTAGCTAGCTGACATAGCTAGCTAGCTGGTTAGCTAGCTAACTTAATTATTTGACTTAAGTACTTGTCTAATGAGACAGCTAGCTGACTTAACGAGCTGGTTAATGAGTTAGCTAACTGTTTTATCTAGTTGGTAAGCGAGTTAACTAGCTGACTTAACTAGTTGGTTAACGAGTTAGCTAGGTGACTTAATTTGTTTGCTGAGTTGTTGGCGGACTAGTTAGCTGGTTTAAAACTTTAGCTGACTCCTCGGTCGACATGTTAGCTGACTTAACAAGTTGGCGGACTAGTCGGCCGACTAGTTAGCAGGGTTAACTAGTTGAGCTACGAGTTGTTTCACTATTTAGCTCGGTTAACTAGTTGCCTTGCTGGTTTGCTGACCTAACTAGTCGGCCGACTTGGTGGTCTACTAGTTAGCTGTCCTAACTAGTCAGCTGACTTGTAGGCTGAGCTAACTTGTCAGCTGACAAGTTGGCTGACTAGTCGGTCGATTGGTTTGCTGACTTAACTAGTAGGCCGGCTAGTCGGTCGACCAGTTAGCTGAATTAACTAGTCGGCCACTGAGTGGGTGGACTTGTCAGAAGACTTAACTAGTTGGCCAAGAGTGAGTCAACTGGTCAGCCGACTTAACTAGTCAGCCAGCGAGTGAGCCGACTGTTCAGCTGGCTTTACTAGGCAGCCAAGAGTAAGCTGACTGGTCAGCTGACTTTTGTAGGCTGGTGAGTGAGCTGACAGCTCAGAAGACTTAAGTAGTCAGCCGATGAGTGAGCCAACTGGTGAGCTGAATAAACTAGTTGGCCGGCGAGTGATCTGCCGAGTGAGTTGCCTTAACTAGTTGGCTGGCAAGTGAGTCGAAGTGTAAGCTTACTTAACTAGCCAGCCTGCAAGCCACTCGACTAGTTACCTGACCTGTTGGCCTTCGAGCAAACTGAGAAGTTAGTTGACTTTAAGGCTGACTATCGAGATGACTAGTTTACTGACCAGATGGCAAGCAAGCATGCCTACTAGTTAGCTGACCTGATGGAAAGCAAGCAAGGCCACCAGCTAGCTGACCAGCTAGATGAGTAGTTAGCTGATTAGTTAGCTAAGTAACTCACTAATTTGCAAGCTGACATAACAAACTAGCTGACTAGCTAGCTGGCTATCTAGCTGACATAACTAGCTACCAAACAAACTATCTAGTTGTCTAGCTAGATGACTTAGCTAGTTAGCTAACTGGATACTTACCTGACTAGCTATCTTA
>NW_007246623.1:0-437 GCF_000164805.1 Carlito syrichta | reverse complement strand
GCTGACTTAACAAGCTGACTTGAATAGGTAGCCAGCTGACAAGCAAGCTGACTTATCTAGTTAGTTACCTACCTACCCAGCAGACAAACTTGCTGACTTAACTAGCTGTCTGGAACAGCTAGCCGGCTGGCTACCAAGCTGTCTTATCTAGCTAGCTACCTCCCTAGCCAGTTGGCTAGACAACTGACTAAACTAGCTGACTCAAAAAGCTAACCAAGTTGGCTAGTCATCTGACTTAACTCACTGACATCACTAGCCAGCCAGGTAGCTATTTAACTGACTCAACTAGCTAGCTACCTACCTTGCCAGTTGACTTTCCAGCTCTCTTAACTACCTGAATTAACCAGCTAGACAGCTGGCTAGCCAACTGACCTAACAAACTCGCTACCTGGCTAGTCAGCTGACTTAAATAGCTGACTTAGCTAATTACCTAGCTA
>NW_007246622.1:517842-534371 GCF_000164805.1 Carlito syrichta | reverse complement strand
CAGACACCGGGTTGCCCGGTCGCCATCTTGCCCCTCCCTCCCTAAATAGCTTTTTAATTGTAGTTTTAGGTTCACAGTAAAGCTGACCAAAAAGAACAAAGATTTCCCACAGACTCCCTATCCGTATACAAGCACAACCTCCCCCACCAATGACACAGTGATGCATTTTTTTACAAGCAATGAACCTACATCAACACATCACCACTCAAAGTCCGTAACTGACATTAGAGTTTACTCCTGGTGTTGATACAGTCTATGAATTTTGACAAATGTACAGTGACTTGCATCTACTGTTATAGTATCATACAGAGTAGAATCATTGCCCTAAAAGTCCTCTGGACTCAGTCTATTCATCTCTTCCCTCTTTCCTATCCTTTAGCAACGACTAATCTTTTCACTGTGTCCATAGTTTTGCCTTTTCCAGAATATCATATAGTTGGAATCACATAGTATGTCGCTTTTTTAATACTGGCTTCTTTCATTTAGTGATATACATTTAAGTTTCCTCCATGTCTTTTGATGGCTGAATAACTCATCTCTTTTTGGCACTAATATCCCATTGTCTGGGTGTATAAGAGTTTATCCATTTATTATTATGGTGAGTAATGATCCTACTCATAAATGTAGTAGTCAGTCTAGATTTCTTCTCTTCTCTCTCTACATACTGTGTGACGATCTCATAAATTTGTCGAGAAAAATGCTTGACTTAGCCAGAAAAGTACTACATGAACAGCCCAAGAGACTGGAGCTCATATTCAGAGACACAGAGATTGGAAAAAACAAGTCTGAAGTTTGTCTTATCAGTCCCTACTGCCTTGCTTCACCACTGCTCACTAATTTAGACCCCTGTCATTTCATTCTTGAAGTAAGGCAGCATAATAGTCCTGATCACTTCCTACCACACTCCCTATTTTTCTAACCAAAATATTCTTTACACTACTGCTGGAATGATCATTTCAAATCCTAAGACTGATCATGCCAGCTTCCCCTAATCCTCTGTGACCTTCTATAAACTTAGCGAACTCAAAGTGTGTTGTGACCTGGTCCCTGCATACCTGACCAGGACCACTCCTTACCACTCCTCCTTTTCCCCTACTGCATTGACTGATTGTACCTTACACATCAAATGTGCTGTATCAGGTTGCTTGCTGAGCTGGCCTTGTTTACTCCATTCTCTGTGTCTCTGAACATGATGCTCCAGTTCCTTGGGCTGTTCGTGTAGTGCTTTGCTGCTAAGTCAAGCATTTTTATGTTGTTTTGCTTTGTTTTTGCTTTTCAATTTTTTATTTTGGTAAAATACATATAGCATAAAGTTCTTTATCATAATAATTTTAAGTATAAAAGTTTAGTGGGATTAAAATACATTCATGAGGTTTTGCACCTATCATTATCATTCATTTCTAGAACTCTTTTCATCTTCTTAACTGAAACTCTGCACCCACTAAGCAATAACTTCTCATTTCCCCCTCCTCCCAGCCACTGGTAACCACCATTCTACTTTCTATATCTATGATTTTTGACTATTTCAGGAAAAATAAAATAAAATAAAAAGGAATGTAAAAATGGATGAAACTTAAGGACATTATGCTAAGGAGGACACAAGCCAATCACAAAAAGAGAAATACTATATGATTCTCATTATACTAACTCAAGCATTTTTCTCAGACCTCATCTCAGATCTCATTTCTACTTGGAAGGCTTTCCTGGCATATCCTGTCTGTGTGAAGGCCCCTTCCCATGTGTTTCCATAGAATCCCCTACTATTTTTTTATTGCCTTATTATAATCTCTTGAATTGGAGCTTCAAATAGCCAGGACCATGAAAGGGTGCTGCTCACAGGTGAAACTCAGTGTGGGTTCCCTCCACTGTATTCAATGATCTTCTTGGTGGACGATCTTTCTTTCCTCCCCATTTCAAGGATCCTGTTTCTCACCACTTATTGTTCAGTCCACGTTGCTCCCATCTCCCATGTGGCCAATATTAGCTGGTAAAAAATATTACACTTCTAGTTCAAATCTGAATACATTCAATTGAAACCTAGGCTGGTAGTTACATTGGCGTTGTATTTTTGCTTTGGGCATGGGACTAATTGCCTTAGGCATGCCAGGGACAGCTTGAGTTGGGGAGAAGAGTGTATTGGAGAGTGTAAATACACAAAAAGCACACAAACTAGACTTTCAGATGTAAAACACAGCCACACAGTCAATACTGGTTTTAGAGATCTAAATGTTTAACTTTATCCTTACAATGAAGAAAAAATTATCCATTCTTTAATAAATTAACATTAAGCTGTAGATCACTCTAAGTGATCAAAATCAATTAAGAATGAACTAGAAACTTTTATGATTACTGCTTATGAAGTTAAAAACAACTGTCTTCAAAGTCAGTTTTAGCTTAGAATAAAGATATTGTTTTTAAAGGGCTTGTTTTCATACCTTTTTATGATCTTCCAAGTAGTCATTTTGTGGTTGCCAAAAAATAAGAGAAAGGGGCTGTTTCAGGTATTAACATTTTTGTTCTTACACAGGATCTTTGTTCCTAGTCAGTCATCTGCAGTATTAAAATGATTAACTTGCTTTCCAATTTAACTTAGAGTTTCTGAGAAATTATTTCTCTCTTTTGTATAGTATGGATTACGGTCTGTGTTCAAATATAACTTCATTCTTGCCAGAATAAAAACATCCTGGCTTGTTAGCAATTCAACACAACCATGCCAACCAACAAAATTGCCTACAATATTTTTAAAGATGGGTACATATATCCATAACTAATAAATTTATCTAGAAATCTCTAGGTATCTCACAAGCCAAAGAATAAATATCACGCTACTAAGAATCTTACTTAGTATAAACTAATTAGAGGCATGACCACATTTATTTTTGGGAGTTTGCCTTCCACCAAATTAAGTTAAAATAAGAATGGAAATAGTAAAACTCAATGAAATGCATCTTTAAAATATAATATGATGATAACATCATAAAAGAAGGATATACAAAAATACTATAAGATTGTTTTAAAATACATTTTTAAACAGGTTAATAACAATATTTTCAATGATGTTTTTGATTCTGTCTCCATTGGGATCCAAGCAGGAAGCAGATGGCACACTCAAATTAGGGAAATTTCATAAGAGAATAATTAGGATTGTATGACCAAGGAATAGAAAAACCATAAAGGACAATAGGGAACTCTAGGCCTATTAGTAAGGGAGTTTTATCTCTCCTAAGACCTAATGGGAGGAGGCAGTTAGGATTTACAAAAACCTAGAATGAGAAAGCCACCCATGGAGAGAGGACTGCCTTGAAAGAACCTGTGATTTTCCATTAGGAATACAACCTACCAGAGGACACTATGCAGAAGTGAAGCTGTGGAGATGCATGGCCCAGACTCACTCACCTCCTTCCCCAATCTCTTACTAGAGTTCAGTAGGAATTGGCTGAACCCAGTTGGCCCACCAGAAGACAAAGTAGTCCACTGAAGTCCATACAGGTCAGCCTCTTTGGACTCAGAACCAGGTGAATGTAGGTGGAGAGTACATCTGGGGAAGCAAATTGAAAATAATCACCAGGCTGGGCATAGTGGCTCAAGCCTGTAATCCCAGCACTTTGGGAGGCCAAAGTAAGAGGATTGTCTGAGCCCATGGATTTGAGACCAGCCTGGGCAACTTGACAAGACCTCATCTCTACAATAAATCAAAGAATTCGTGGGGGGTGGTAGCAAGCGCCTATAGTTCCAGCTACTTGAAAGGCTAAGGTAGAAGGATCACTTGAGCACAGCAGGTAGACACTGGGGTGACCGTGAGCATGCCACTGCACTCCAGCATGGGCAACGGAGTGAGACTCCAGCTAAAAAAAAAAAATCTGCCAAAGCTATAAATATTAAACATGATGTGGTCTGTGAATTAACCTCACAGAAACTTTTAACTTAAATACTCTAAGAAGCAGAAATTTAAATGATTATCATCCAAGGCCTCAAAGTTAAGAAATCATCACATAGGATGTCTTCTTATTAGACATTTACAGATATTGGCAAAATACAATTTTGTGATTCATGTTGACTAATCAGTGTAAACATTCAGACAGAATAAATTGGGGACCACCCAAAGCATAGAATATATTTTGGCCCAGGTGTTCAGTTGTTGATATCAATTATCTCCCCTTCGCATTTTCATTTCTGTTATTATACAACTTCTAAGATACGTCATCATTTACAGTCGGTACTTCTAATACTTTCATTTATCAATCCACTTATCATTCTCCCCCCTATTCATCAGCCCATTGAGTTGTTTATTCCCTTACCAAATATGGAATGAGGGTAATTCTGTGCCATCTCTACTCAAACTCTTCAATGCCCACATTGATAGACCTTCTACATGTTAGACGTCAGTGACCAAATCTTAACCCTTTTAAACATTTGAAACTTTTCAAAACTCAAATCTCAAGATCTGAAATTACTTTATGACCATAACTTGCCACCCACCAGTCTTTCACATTCTCTTTCTTTAAAAATTTTGTTTTTAATTCTCTTAGTGATTTCTTAGCCACCACTCATGAGAACCCTTTCTGCCACTATAATATAGTCTGCTTTAACTACTCCTTATACCCCTCCATCCCCATAAAGTTCTTATCACAGGATACACCCCCTGGGACCACCTCCTACTTGCCAAATTTTCCTGGGAAAGTCATGAAAATGTACACGTTGGGTGAACCTGAATTCAGGATTTCAACTGGACTGTTTTGTTCTGAAGTCTGTTTTTATTCACCTCTCCTTAGATTTCCATAAACTTCCTTATGGTAAGTATTATGCCAAAATTACCAGTCTCCTCAAATCTACAGTGTTACCTACAATTACTTCCCTCTCGGAGTTGGTATTAACAACTTGCATGTGCAGCACCTGTTTTGTTTCCTGGAACTCCCATCCCATGACCCAACTTCTCATCCAAGGTTGATAAGCCAGTCTATTAACACTCCTCCAATTTTATTTCTTGCCTACTGGCTTAATATATTTCACATATAATTCAAATACTTTATAGCTGAGGCAGTCCCTCACTTGTTGCCATCTATGTTCTTCTATAAATTTTTCACTTGTGTAAACAGACTGCTGAGTGCTGCTGGAGAAATGGCACAATTATGAGGACGTCTTTTATTTTCTCTGATTCACTGTGTGTGTTTTTTTCTTCTTTTTCTCAGAACACTCATTTCAAACCAGCAACACTCTCCTAAATTGTCCTATTTTATTTACATCTCTTTATTGCCAGATCACCTTGTCTCAGAATAAATAATTGAAATAAAAGCCTTAAGTACACTCTCTTGACTTTCCACACCTACCTACATTCTTAACTTTTATCTATTGTCACTGCAGCTGTGGTGGAACTCACTGTAGTGGGAAGACAGAGAGATCGTGACACTGAGACTTCTATAGGAAGTAGCACTTTATTATGCTGGTCGCCTCAGTGGACTCAAGGGGCTAATGCTTCCAGGTCGAGCCCCACAGAACAGAAGAAGAGGGGTCTTATACCTTTGTTTAGGTAAGGGAGGGGATCGTGTTGAGGGATTACACATTCTCTTTGGAATCTTACAAGGCTGTACTCAGCAAAATCAGATTTTTCAAAGAACAAATGGTCTCCAGGAAATGCAAGGCAGCAGGGTCTGCAAGCCGGGTTGTAAACCATCAACTTCAAAAGAGGAGTTTTGGATAAGTCTGTGAATTAGTTACTCTTTTGCATTTCCATGACAGCCATCAGTCTCTAGCCATTTTGCCTTTTCAAACAAAACCGGCCTGGTGGGTCTTTAAAGCTTGCAGCTTGGCTTTCAAAAGGAAATACCTTTAACTGCTACCAACCCCCCTTTCTGCCACAGGGTTAATGGGAGACATTCTGTCATCCCAGGTGATTGCCATGGGGCCAACTGCTGATTCCGAAGCAGCTACTCATGTGTTTCTGCATTCATTCACTCAATCATACAAGAAATATATTTGAGTATTTGCCGCATTCTGCCACATCACAAGAGAACTAGAATTAGAAGTATGCCTTTAAAATAAAATGTTCTGACTCTTACTCAATTCCCCTACCTTCTACTTGGGATCTTAATCCCATCGCTTCCTCTCTGCTCCTCCAAGACTTTGCTGGGTTTGTGCTCTCTCTCCCTTATATCTTCCTTCTTTCTCATTTCACAAATGCCCAAAATTGTTCCATCTTTATAAAAATAACTATCCCAGAAAAATCATTTTGAATTCTTTGTCCCTTTTAGCCACTCCCTTTTTTCTTTTTTCTAGTCAATGTTCTTTAAAGAGTTGTCTTAATTGTCTACTCTTTTTCATCTACCACATAATCTAATCTACTATTTGTATCTACTATTTACAACTGAAACTTTGTTCCAACAGATACAGAAATTTTGTTTGAGTTTAGGAATTGCATATCCAGTCGATACTCTCTAGCCTTTTTATTGCATCTTTGAATGCTGTCTTTTCTTGACTTCTTTGATACCATTATTTCAATCAACTACAATTGTTGATTTCTTCTCACCCTTCAGCTATTTTCTCAGTCACTTCCAGCTGATCTTCAGTGCTAATATTCTGTCTTTTTTTTTTTCTTCATTCTGAATGCTCTTTCTTTGATCTACATTGGCCACAAATTTCCTCAAGTCTTCACATTTTTATGATAAAATTAGAGCATGGTGTCCTAATGAGTCTGTCTCACAAAGCATGAGTCAGACATGTGACTGAATAGCTGAGCCAATTTGGGTGAACATTTTTCTAAGCCTTGGGTTCTTCAAATGTAAAATAAGACAGTAACACCAGCCACCTTGGTCATGTGTGATCAACAAGAGCACCTAAAACTATTTGTAAACTTCCTCATATGTAATAGGTACTCAAGAATATTTACCTCATTATCTCTTTTCGTCCTAATTATTCCTCCTCTTTTCCCTTCAAATATCTCTTCTGAGTCACAGTTTCATCATTTGTCTGGATCACCAAACTGACTTTTTTGCTATAGTTCAAATCTTAGTAGAGTCACTATTTTCTCAATTACTTGTACAAGAAATCTGATTTTTCATTCCATACTGAAGTGCCTCATTTATTGCACTTTACATTATTGTGCTTTGCAGATATTGAGTTCTTTATAAATTGAAGATTTATGGTAACCCTGCATCCAGCAAGTCTATTCTTGCCATTTTTCCAACAGCATGGGCTTACTTTCTGTAACCATGCCACGTTTTGGCAATTCTTGCAGTATTTAAAACTTTTTCATTATTATTATATCTGTTGTAGTAATCTGTGATTGTGATCTTTGATGTTACCATGTAATTGTTTTGTAATGTCATGAACCACACCCATATGAGACAGTGAACTTAGTAAATAAATGTTGTGAGTGTTCTAACTACTTCACCAATCAATCATTCTACCATTTATCTCCCACTCCCAGGGACTCCCCATTCCTTGAGAACAACAATATTAAACTTAAACTCATTTAAAAACGTACAAAGGCCGGGCTCAGTGGCTCAGCCTGTAATCCTGCGCCTTTGGGAGGCTGAGGTGAGTGGATTGCCTGAGCCCGCGGGTTCGAGACCCACCTGGGCAGCGAGACCTCATCTCTACAGTAAATCAAAAAATCAGCTGGGCGTGGCAGTGCGCGCCTGTAATTCCGGCTACTCGGAAGGCTGAGGCGGAAGGATCGCCGGAGCCCAGCAGGTCGAGGCTGCGGTGGCCGGGAGCGGCCACTTCACTCCAGTCTGGGCGACAGAGTGAGACTGCAACTCAAAAAAAAAAACAAAACAAAAAACGTACAAAGGCCTGTAAGTTTTCAAGTGAAAGAAGGGGTCACACATCTCTTACTTTACATAAAAAGCTAGAAATGATGAAGCTTAATGAAGAAGCCATGTCAAAAGCCAAGATAAGTTGACATCTAAGTCATAAGTCAAACAATTAGCCAAGTTTTTAATGCAAAGGAAAAGTTATTGAAGAGAATTTGAAGTGCTACTCCAGCAAACATACAAATGATAAGACAGTGAAACAGACTTCTTGCTGATATGGAGAAAGTGTGAGTGGTCTGCATCGAAGATAAAACCAGCCACAACATTCCCTTAAGTCAAAGCCAAACCCAGAGCAAGACCCTAATGTTCTTCAATTCTATGAAGACTAAGCAAGGAAAGAAGTTGCAGAGGAAAAGTTTGAAGCTAGCAGAAGTGAATTTATGAGATTTAAGGAAAAAAAGCCATTTTCATCACATAAAAGTGCAAGTTTAAGCAGCAAGTGCAGACATATTCTTATAATATTATGATTGCTATATATTATATATATATTATTATATATTAATAGAAGCTGCAGTAAGTAATGCAGATGATCTAGCTAAGATTATTGATGAGGATGGCTACACTAAACAACAGATTTTCAGTGCAGATGAAATAGCCTTCTACGGGAAGAAGATGTCAACTAGGATTTCCACAGATGGAGAAGGAAGTCAATGGCCTCAAAGATTCAAGGAACAAGTTAGTGCAGCTAGTGGTATCTTAGAGCCAGTGTTCATTTAACATTCTTAGAATCCTAGGGCTCTTTAAAATTATGCTAAATCTGGTCTGCTTGTGCTATATGAATGGAAAAACAAAACCTGGATGAGAGTACATCTGTTTGCAGGATGCTTTATTGAATATTTTAAACCCACTATTGTGAGCTACTACTCAGAAAAAAAATCCTTTCAAAATATTACAGGTCATTGACAATGTATCCAGTCATCAAGAGTGTGGATGAATATGTACATGGAAATTAATGTTGTTTTCATTCCTGGTAATACAACATTTATTCTGCATCTCATGTATCAAGGATTAATTTTGACTTTCAGGTCTTATTATTTAAGAAATACACTTTGTAAGGCTATAACTGCCTTAGTTATTTCCCTCATGGATCTGGTCAAAGTCAACTGAAAACCTTCTGGAAAGGATTCACCACACTAGATGCCATTAAGAACATTCATGACTCATGGAAAGAGGTCAAGATATCCACATTAACAAGAGTTTGGAAGAAGTGAATCTCTCATGAATGATTTTTGAGAGATTCAATACTTGAGTAGAGGAAATCACTGCAGCTGTAATGGAACAAGCAAGAGAACTAGAATTAGAAGTATGTCCTGGAGATGTGATAAAATCTCTGCAATCTCGTATTACCTTAACAGATGAGGAGTTGCTTCTTACAGATGAACAAAGAAATTGGTTTCTTGAGATAGAATCCACTCCTGGTGAAGATGCTGAAAACATCATTGAAGTGACAACAAAGGATTTAGAATATTCCATAAATTTAGTTAGTAAAGCAGTAGCAGAGTTTGAGAGTATTGAGAAAATCTCTAATTTTGAAAAGAGTTATACTGTGGGTAAATTGCTATCAAACAACATCATGGGCTACAAAGAAATATTTTGTAAAAGAAAAAGTTATCTATGTGGCAAACTTTACTGTTGTCTTCTATTAAGAAATTGCCACAGATACCCAAACCTTCAGTATACTCCACCCTGGCCAGTCAGCATCAAGGAAAGCCCCTCCACCAGCAAATATAATACAACTCACTCGAACATTCACATGATTGTTAGCATTTTGTGCAATAAAATATTTGAAAGTTAAGCCGGGCTCGGTGGCTCAGCCTATAATCCTGTGCCTTTGGGAGGCTGAGGTGAGTGGATTGCCGGCAGGTTTGAGACCCGCCTGGACAGCAAGACCTCATCTCTACAATAAATCAAAAAATCAGCTGGGCGTGGTAGCGCAGGCCTGTAATTCCAGCTACTCGGAAGGCTGAGGCAGAAGGATCACCGGAGCCCAGCAGGTCGAGGCTGCGGTGGCCGGGAGCAGCCACTGCACTCCAGTCTGGGCGACCGAGTGAGACTCCAACTCAAAATATATATGTATATTTTTTAAAGTTAAGATAGTAACACTTTTTTGGACATAATGTTATTGTATACTACAGTGTAGTGTAAACATAACTTTTATATGCACTGGGACACCAAAAATTCATGTGACTCACCTTACTGGAGTGGTCAGAACCAAACCTGCAATATCTCTGGTATTCCTGTCCTTCCTCCTAAGGTCAGTTTCACTTATACCCAAGAAATCCTAAGTTCTATAAATTTGGTTTAAATATTACTCAAACACTTTTCTTCCTTTTTAGTGCTCTTGTTTATTTATTTCATTTAAAAATATTCCCATAACCTCCTAGCACTGACTTTGCCAAGCAAAGTATCAGGGTATAAAATAAATGTGCAAAGACAGTCGCATTTCTAGACACCAACAATAAACAAACAGAAACCCAAACAAAAAGCACAATCCCATTCACAATGGCCACAGAAAAAATGAAATACCTTGGCATCTTCCTACCAGAGATGTGAAAGATCTTTACAACGAAAACTGCAAAACACTGCTCAAAGAAATCACAAACGACACAAACAAATAGAAAAATATTCCATGCTCATGGACTGGAAGAACCATCATTGTTAAGATGTCCATCTTACCCAAGGCAATCTATAGATTTAATGCAATAACCATTAAATTACCAGCAGCATTCTTCTCAGACCTAGAAACAACAATGCAGGAATTAATATGAAAACATAAACAACCACAAGTAGCCAAAACAATCCTCAGCCAAAAAAACAAAAAAGCAGGAGGCATCACAATCCCAGACTTTAAACTTTATTATAAAGGTACAATAATCAAAGCAGCCTGGTACTGGTACAAGAATAAGCATATAGACCACCAATGGAACAGAATAGAGATTCCAGAAGCAAAACCTCAATTTCTCAACCAATTTATTTTCGACAAAGCCTTCACCACCAACCACTGGAGAGAGGAGAACCTATTCAGTAAATGGTGTTAGGAAAATTGGCTGATCACATGCAGAACATCAAAACAAGACCCCTACCTATCACCATACACAAAGGTCAACTCTAAATGAATCAAACACCTAAATGTAAAACCTCAAATTATAAGAACCTTAGAAAATGCAGGAGACACCCTTATGGAAATTGGAACTGCCAACCAATTCCTGATCAAAACCCCAAGTGCCCATGCCATAAGAGATAAGACAGACAAGTGGGACCTCATCAAACTGAAAAGCTTCTGCAAAGCCAAAGAAACCATCAAGAGAGTAGGGAGATATCCCACAGACTAAGAAAAAATATTTGCCAACTGTATGTCTGACAAAGGTCTAACATCTAGGATCTACAAGGAACTCAGATGTGCTAAAAAGAAAAAAGCAAACAGCCCCATTACAAAGTGAACAAAAGATATGAATAGACACTTTTCAAAAGAAGACATATGAGCATCCAACAGATACATGAAAAAATGCTCAGTCTCACTAGTCATCAAAGAAATGCAAATGAAAACTGCACTGAGATACCACTTAACTCCAATCAGGGTGACCATCATCAATAACTCAAAAAACAGCAGATGCTAAAGAGGATGCAGGGAAAAGGGAACACTTCTACACTGTTGGTGCGAGTGTAAACTAATACAACCTCTGTGGAAAACAGTTTGGCCATTCCTAAAAGATCTAAAAATCAACCTTCCATACAACCCCGCAATCCCCATCCTGGGAATATACCCCGAGGAACTCAAATTACTCTATGAAAAAGATACCTTTTGGTATACGTTTATTGCAGCATTGTTCACAGAAGCAAAAACATGGAACCAAACTGTGGTGCCTATCAAAACAGGACTAGATTTTTAAAATATGGTACATATACGCAATGAAATATTATGCAGCCATAAAGAAAGATAAAATTACGGACTTCACAGCAGCCTGGATGGACTTAGAGTCTATAATACTGAGTGACCTGTCACAGAAACAAAGAACTGAGTATCACATGTTCTCTCATAAGTGGACCTTGAACAATTATCGTAATACTATAAGAAAAGGATTGGCAGTAGTGGGAAACTGCTCGGGGGCAGTGCAGGGAGACAAGATTGGCAGTAGTGGGAATCTGCCAGGGGAGGAAGGTGCATCTCATCAACAAGGATTCTTGCCTAATGAACATTTGTACGCCTAACCCTGAATTGTACCCCACATCTTTAAAATTAAAAAATTGAAAATCAAACAAAATATATCCCCATAGTGTAGCAGCATTTGTTTCAACCCCTTCCTACTCACCTCTGAAAGCCATCCCTATATTTTGATCATAGCAATAGCTCTATATAAAAAAATCTGATTATATTACCCACAACTGTTGATGATAATATATAAATGCTTTGGCATAAATTTTGTGGTAGTTGATTATCTAGTCCTCGCTTTGTACTTTCACCTTCTGAACTTCTTGAAGGTCTCCCATAATGAGCCTCCCATAATGCCTGACATTGTTTCTGTCAAAAAGCATTACTATATTTCTGTTGGTAATTCACCCCTCTGCTTCTCTCTGTGTCTACTAAAACTACACACTCATTCTTCAGGAAGCCAACAAATCATCATCTACTCTGAACTTTCCTTGAGCTTTTTACCTTAGTCCAAAGAGTTATTCCACTCCTGGTTACCTTTTCTTGGAGATGCTTCCATTGCAATTTTTTTCCTGCCTCTTGACTAATTGTGAACATTTTAGAAATACAAAATTTATTGTATGATTATATCCATCGCACCTAGCATCTGCCTAGTCTACAGATGTTCACACGTATTTGTTAAACAAATAAGATACATTAGTTGGCCTCACCCATTACAAAATGGAGATTTGTTTCCTCCTCTGTCCTACCTTCCTCAAAATCTCTGGTTTGTTGTGCAGAGCTCCTCACTCTTGAGCCGAACCTCAACCTTTTCTTGGCACCTTGTCCAACAGTGGGCTTCCATTTTCTCATATTTGCTATTTTCATCCTCAGCCTCTTTCTGCTGCTGGCTTCCCTTCTAATGACCTCACCAACACTCTTGATATTTACAGTCTTACAAGCCCCCTTAGCTATACTTCCCCATCATATTTGATTATTTCCACCTTCTAATTCTTTGTCCAAACTTTTGAAATTACTTTCTGCATTTGCATTTATTTCTTCACTATCTGTGTATTCCTTAATCTGAGTATATATTTTTACTAAACATATATTTAGGGCCTTCACCCTACATAACCATTTTAGCATTTGCTATTGCTTAAAAAATACAAAAATTTTTGCCAAGAATCCCTGCCTCCTTAGTCTGGTGACTTGAAATATATCTCATCATCTTTCTATCTATTTCTCCAGCTTTCTTCTTCTACAGATAAAGAAATACAGGTCATTGTAAAGGCCTGCCTCATCATATCTGTATTACTATAGGAATATCTCTTTTCACTCCTTAACTTAAAACTGGTCAGTGACTTCTTACTGAAGTGAAGATAAATTACAAAGCTCTCATCATAAACTGCAAAACTTCAGATGACCTGATCCCGCTTGAATAAATCTTGGACTTTGTGAGATTCCACTCGTAGTTTCCCCATGACACTAAACTTTACCATTCTGTCTGTAACTACCACCCAGAGCACACTACTTCCTCAGGGGTCTTTTCTGTAACTATTCACTCCTCCTAGATCTATACATGGTTTAAGGTTTGGCCCAAAGATCACCATCTCAGAGGCGCTTCCTTGATCATCCATACACAGGACCCACCTCTCACCCTAGTCATCCTCTGTGGGCTACTTAGAGATAAATCTCAGGAAAGAAGTAAACAAAAAAAGGAGATATGAGACCCAGGAAAATGAGGTAGCTCATTTGTGAAGGCAGGTTCTGGCTCAAGAGTTGTTTAGTAAGATCCAGAGAGCAACAGGAAACACTGGAGTAGAAGCATGGAAAGCTCTAAAGATTAGAAGGACACATGTATGAAGAGTATGGATGGATAGTTAAAATGGAGTAGAGCTCAGGGTTGGATAATGATTTCAAAAAGTTGCAAGATGCAGAGAAAAGGAAATATAAAACAACATTTTAAAAATCTGCATGTCATGTAAATACTAAAAAGTAGTCCCTGTCTCTACAAACTCTGCAATGAACACTGTTGATATAATTAAGAGAATACAAAACATTTTCTCAAAAATAGATCAAAATGAGTGTGTGTGTGTGTGTGTGTGTGTGTGTGTGTGTGTGTGTGTGTGTGTGTACGTATAGAGAGAGGGAGAGAGAAATAATGCAAAACAAAGCCAAGTCCTCCTCTATCTTGACAAAGCAACAGATAATGCCTAAACTTTGTATAGCAAAAACCATCAGTAAGATACAGTTGGAGCTACCAGATAAAAGAACTGAAAATGTTATTTTAATTGCCTCTGGAAGGGAATTCAAGATGTAGGGATCTATCCCACATCCTAGGCTAGCTTTTATGATAAGCTTCCTGGTACCACCTGACATTTAAAATAATGCATAAGTGTAAGTTTGATTGTTTTTTAAATTTTAAATAAAAAAAGGTGAAAAGGTGAACAAGAGTAAACAAGGATGATAAATTAATATGAGGAATTTCTGCTATAGGCTGCAGGTTATATTATAACCATAATAAGCTAAGATGCTGCCCTATTTACAAAGTGCTTCTTTCATGCTGTCCAGGAACAAAAAGGCAAAGAAAAATTTCTCACAAGTGGGACAGAGAGGTAAAGTGGTCAGTGTGGGGGCCCTCTTGCTCAATTTTCCAAAGAAGGTTAAAGAATTGTAAGCCATGACAAAGGGGTTTGCTCTTAATCCACCATAACCAGAACTTCCTACAAGTGAATCAAAATGCTACCCAAACTTGATAAAAGCACTGAAATAATTATTCTTTTGAGTATCTTAGATCTACAAGACTAAATTGAGGTCAAAGAAAATAGACTCATAGAAACCAAAGTCCTGAAACCCGTCCTACTTCAAGTCAAACTTCATGTTGTAACGTTTGCAGTTCCTTTGAATAAGTAATTTGTCACATGTATGAGTGTGTGTGCATAGCTAGTTTATAACATTTGTCCGTAAAAGAATTCAAATGTCAATACCCTGCAATTAAATAAAAGAATTTTTAAGGTTATAACACAAAGATTACAATAATTAAAGCATTCTTGAAAAGATAATATAACAGTTGTTAAAAATATTGGAGAATTTACTTATTCATCAGTAAAATTAAAGCAGTGATTTAAGTTACAAAATAATGATAATAGCAATCTGAATTCATTAAGTCATAAAGAAATAAGACAAAAATAAAAGTGATAGAATTAAAATAGGTAAGGTTTTTAATTTCCAAATTTTTTTTTTTTTTTTTTGAGTTGGAATCTCACTCTGCCGCCCAGACTGGAGTGCAGTGGCCGCTCCCAGCCACCACAGCCTCGACCTGCTGGGCTCTGGCGATCCTTATCAAAATATTTCACAGATTCAGAAAATATACTCATAGTAGCAAATATAAATCATCTCCACTCTAAAATGAAAGAAGAAAAAGGATATTATCTCAGCAATATCACAGAACTCAAATAAAATTTTGGGTAATGGCAGGATTTCCTTACCACTAAAGTTTGTCAAAATTATACTTTCAGAAAGTCTTTTGTCATGGTTACTTTGGCAGTATTATATACCAAAATAATGTAGTATTGTGTCAGTTTTACTTTTGAGGTAAAACTTTTAAGAATGTACTCATTTGGAGAAATAACTTTAGATTATTTCATTTTTTTATTGCAGTCCTGCTATTGGTGAGGTTGTCAAATTATAGATACATGTGTGAGCATGGTTGTGCAATTGTGTGTGTATGTGCCTGTGTGGGAATGTTTGTAAGTACACCCAGAAGAGAAAAACCAAATACTTTCATTCAAGATAAGTTATTTTATTATTATTTTATTCTGTTGGTAAAACTCAGTACAACTAGCAATTATGCATAAAATCTTTAAATAATATTCCTTATCTAAATGATAGTCTAAATTTTATCAGTAACACTAACATGTAGCATTTATTTTAAAAACAAAATTAAATTTTAATTATTTCATCCATTTTTCAAAGTTACAATATTTACTAAATAATTCTTCCCAATACTAACTTTAAACTAATATTTAAATTACCCTCTGTTAGAGTATGCAACAGTTATAGGACTTAGAATTATAATATAGAACTAAAATGCAAAACATGTAATGAAGCACAATGTATAGAGTAATACATTGTGAGTTCATTCAACTTTACTTGCATATAAACATAAAAATGAATGCTGCGCTGTAGTGAAAAATCTAAACTTACATCATGTACACCTTGGCAAAATTGTTATATGAAAAACATTATAGTTACTTCTTTCTGCCTATTGTGTATAGATTTATAAATCTTCAAGCAACAAATATACTAACATTTGTTTAAATTTTATTTCAGTGTCTCATGTCTGTAATTCCAGCACCTTGGGAGGTTGAAGCAGGAGGATTTCTTGAGGCCAGGATGTTGAGATCTTTGGTTTATTTTATATTAAAGTGTAAAACTTTTAAAAATCAAGACAAATAGTATTGAATATGCTGAACATCTAAAAATATTCATATAAGCTGGGCTCAGTGGCTCAGCCTGTAATCCCGCGCCTTTGGGAAGCTGAGGTGAGTGGATTGCCTGAGCCCGCG
The DNA here is from genome assembly GCF_000164805.1 of Carlito syrichta. Taxonomy (NCBI): domain Eukaryota; kingdom Metazoa; phylum Chordata; class Mammalia; order Primates; family Tarsiidae; genus Carlito; species Carlito syrichta. Next base: position 517,863 of record NW_007246622.1, on the reverse strand, counting down.
GGTTCGAGACCCGCCTGGGCA
>NW_007246622.1:490944-517822 GCF_000164805.1 Carlito syrichta | reverse complement strand
GGGCATGGTATCGCACGCCTGTAATTCCAGCTACTCGGAAGACTGAGGCGGAAGGATCGCTGGAGCCCAGCAGGTCGAGGTTGCGGTGGCCAGGAGCGGCCACTGCACTCCAGTCTGGGCAACAGAGTGAGACTCCAACTCAAAAAAAAAAAAAATTCATATAATTTTGAGAGTCTAGTATATGGAGATGTGGAATAGAAGAGGATAAGACTGAGTCTCAGGTACTTTTAATTGTTATAACTCTAGTGTAATTGTCTTCTTACACAAGAGAAACTTTCTTTCACCCTGTAATTAAACTCAAATTTGTAATGTTGAATAATTGTATTAAGATCTCTCATTTCAAGGATAAAAAGCCACACATAAAATCTTGAAAGAAAAAAGACTCATTTTTTTTTTTAATTTATGCTCTCTAGTCAGAAGATTGTTTCACTATCTCCATAACCATTTTTGGACCTTGTTAATATTATTGGTGGTTAGGCACAGTGGCTCACACTGTAGTCCCAGCAATTTGGGAAACCAAGATGGGAAGATCACTTGGGCCCTGGAGTTTGAGACTAGCCTGGGTAACATAGCAAAACCTTGTCTCTATAAAAAAATTTTTTTTTAAATAGCAAAGCTTGGTGGTATGTACCTGTAGCACCTGTTACTCAGGCGGAGTCTGGTGCAGAAGAATTGCCTGAGTACAGGAGGTTGAGGCTGCGGTAAGCTGTAATCATGCCACTGCACCCCAGCCTGGGAGACAGAGTAAAGCCCTGACTAAAAAAAAATAATTAATATTATTAGAGATAGCTATTTTCTATATAAGATAATTTTAACTGCTATTACTTCACCAAAATAGCTAATTACTCATACTCAATTCTTATTTGTTTATTTTTACTCAGTATATTTTATCGCAGGCCATCTGTATTTAAAAATATATATGTAACTTATTATAGCTTCTAATGCTAATAAAAGAATTTATTTGATCTATAGATGAAAGGAAATCATCTAGTTCTAAGGACATAATTTATAATTTTATGTAATAAAATATCATTGGCAAATACTTTACTCATGAAAAGACAACTATAATTAACAAATATAAAAATGAATACATGATATAATATAAAAGTAATGCTTTGAAAAGTTTTAATCTATGAATAGAGTATATTATTGTAGCTGGTATTTTTGGTAGATTGTATAAAAAAATTAAACAAAGACTCACAAGGAAATAGTCTTGACTATAGTTTTGTCATATTCACATAATACTTCTGGAAAAACAGAATTTTAGGGTTAAATGCAATTGTCCTTACTGGTCGTGGCAGCATGTATTGTTTCTAAAAAGCAGTATGTTACTCTTTAAAGTATATCTGTGCACAACAATAGTCTTCCGGCTGGAAATCTGGTGTGTATTTTTTAACTCACCTCCTACTTCACTGTTTATTGTGAATGTGGGTGACTGCGTCTCTTCTGAAACTCTTCTCCCTCAAAGTTACCCATTTTTTACCCATTTTTGTTTTTAGAGTTGTGAAGGACACGTGAGGATTTGCTACATAAATAAATTGCATGCAGGTGAAGTTTGGATTTCTAGTGGGTCCTCTTTCCCACTGATTTTTCACCTTGACGTTCAGTCCCATGGTCTAGGCCACTACCATTACTATCCTTTTACTATTTTCACAACTCCCTGAGGTACTCAGTTTCCGGCTTCTGTAAACCCACACATTCGCACACACACAGGTCACATGATCCACCTTGTACACCACAGGCAAAGTGAGGCCGTCTAGCCTAGTGGTGAAAAGCCTAGATTCTGGGTCAGGACTATTTGGATTCAAATCCTGCCTTCACCATTTGCAAGTATATCATACTGAGCAAACAGCTTTTGTTTGTAAACCAGGTGTTATAAGTGTATTAATTAATAATGTGGAAGAATTAAATAACTCACTGCATATAAATGACTCCAACTGTGTACTTAGTAACTATTCTACAAAGATTAGCTGTAAAACTTTTGAACAATATAAATCAGATCACATCATTTTCCCTCAAAACCTCAGTGGCTTCCTGTATCATGAGAATTAAAGACTCAACTGCAACCAGAGCCTCTGAGGCTCAGCATAACCTGGCTCTCACTATATCCTCCCGCCTCACCTTGCTGCCTGACTGTCTGTCAGCTCCTCTAACATGTTAGGTTTTGTTTTATTTTGCTCTCCCTCAGTGTCACCATCCCTGGTGATTTCCTCTCCATGGAAAGCTCCTTCTCCATTTTTGTGTGGATGTCACCTCCCACCAGGAGTCAGAGACTTCCTCTGTAAAAGGCCAGACAGAAGAGATTTTCAAATTTGTAGGTCATAAGCCTCTGTTGCAACTATTCAGTTGTGCTGGTGTACTGCAAAAAACAGCTATAAACAATATATAAGGGATAGGTGTGGCTGTGTTCTAACAAAACTTGATTTACAAAAACAGGCAGTGTGCAGCACTTGGCCAGTGGGCTGTATATAATTTGGCTTACCATGCTCATCTATTCCTTTGCTGCCTGTTTTAAATACAATCTCTGAGTGAGAACTTTATTGACTCTGCTATTATTCTGGCTTTCAGCCTGGTGATTGTTTTTTATAGCACTGATCACAATGGATCCTCATTTGGATGCTTTTTCACTGTACTTGGCGAAACCCCCTTCATACACAGTGAACTATAAGCATCTAGCATAGTGACTGTTGCATAGAAGGCATTCGATAAATACTTTTTGAATGGATAAATAAATATCATTTTATCTGACTTTGAATGTCAAGAGGAACAAATCAGCAGAGCACTGCTTAAAGAGCTATAAAGATTATCAACAGAAGGAATATATCCGTGATAAATTATCCTTGGTATAAGGTCTATTGTGGAGGGTAGAGGTATCCTCTCTTGCAGTCTGTAAACCAGGCTGGGAATGTTGATAGCCCTTATGTTTCTGCTGCTTAGGGATTGCCTAGGGATTAGCGATAAGCATGACCTCATTTCTGTTGAATGTGCATGTTATGAGAATTAGATCTGAATAGGCCATCTGAGAGATACAGTCTTCCTCTAGCACTATTCATCTCACAGTATATACATGAGGGATATTCATTTCATGGAGAAAATTAAGAAGTCACAGCAATCAAAGCATGCTCCATTTTTAAAAGTTCATGGTATGCTTTAGGGCTAAATATTCACAGCATGCATTTTAAAGACGCAATTAGGGGCAATGATGCACAAAATTGCATGTGCGATGAAAATATTATTTTTAGAAATGTAATTGAAACATCTAAAGAAGCTAAAAATAAAAGATTGTATTGCTCAGGTGAAGAACCTGTAGCAGCGTAATAAACTCTGTACCTAGCACAAGCTACTATCATATGGGAGAAAGTTGTCTCCAATGAATCTCTTTGTATGTCCCAAGTTTCATGACTCTTGTCTTAGGTGGATAAATCTCATATACAGGAAATCAAAATTTTTAGATGACATTGTCAAATATTATTTAGATACCAAGTTTTCACCATGAAATATATCTGTTAGAGCTCTAATGCTTTATTTCATTTCCTTTGTTAAAATTATTTCAAACTGTCAAGATCACTCTTTTGAGACACAATTATCTGGTGAGTTTATACTTTCTGATTATCTTTCCATTTAATACATCAACAGTGGTGATCTCGATGCTCTTGATAGTCAGGGTTTTTTAAAACAGTTTCAGCACTGTCTGGATCTGGTGACCCAAGATGCCCTTCTCGCTGTGCTTTTAATTTGGGTGTGATTCCCCTGATACATTTGTTTTTTAGTCTATTTATTTTTAAACTATTTTTCTATGTATCAAGCCAAAAGTATAGCTTAAATTATTTTCAAAAGCTTGTGAGCTACATTTCAATAAAGATAATTACCTTACGTGAACAAAAGGAAACATGAATGTGAAAAATTTTTACAAACTTTAGTTGCTCTAAATAAATAGAAATATGGTGAAGTCATTTTGAACACAATATGAAACAAATCTTTAGATAAAATAAGTTTCTTAATTTGTATGAATATTAGAAAATAACAAAAGGGAGAAAATGTGGTCTAACTAAAGCTAAACCTTTTGGTTACAAGTATCTCTCAGTAAAAAGTAATTTTCACAGTTTACTATCCCATAATTCTTTAGACAATTATAAATAATTGTAGCTATTGTATAGCAGTTACTAACATTTGAAAATTATTTCATTTAGAATTATGTATGTACAATACTGTCCAAGTACAGTAATGGGATTTTTTTCTCTCCCATGTTACTAAGGTTGAATCTGTGTTTAAGCTTTTAAAATTCAGATACAAACAAGACAAACAATACATTATTTAAGTTACATATTGGTAACCTACATAATTCTGTTAGACACAAAATTTTTAAAGTTTTATGTTCATAGTGTAAGGTAATTTAAATATTTTAAATAAACACTTACCTTTCAAAATTAAACTCCAGTATATTCCATTTTAAAAGACTCCCATAAAGTTGCTCCCCTTATCATGACACCTGTACATATCATAGTCATCATCTCTAACTATGCTTATCAGAAACTAGAACAGCATCTTGCATAGACCAGAACTCAATATATATTTGAATACATATATATATGTAAATATATATAAATAAACTTGCAACTGTCGCCATCATTTGTTTCTGGGACTTATAAATGAAACTGTATTTAGACGTTGACAAGGACATAAATTATTGCAGAAGATTTACAGAAGACAGGACTTGAACTGCTCTTTGAAAGATGAGTAGTTAAGAAAGGGAACAGAGGAAGGAGCATCCTTCATTGACAAAAAGACCTGATAGAGAATGGAATAGTAAGAAGGGAATAAAACCTGGCAGAGAAAATACAGCTTGAAAACACTGATACGGAATGGGGAGGGGGAGACTCCAAAGTTGGGTTCCAGCCTGAGACGCCAAGTGGGTCCTTGACTTCTCATGGGAAAGAATCAAGAGTGAGCTGACTAAATAAAGCAAAAGTAAGGTTACTGTAAGAAAAGAGAAACATAACAAAGGCTACCTTATAGCAAGAGCAGCACCTGTGCATTGCTATGCTTTATGTTGGAAAATTAAAGCAAGTTTATTGAAATGACAAAGAGGAGACCACTCCATAGGCAGAGCAGACTGAGGCTGTTTCATAGGAAGAACTACAGCCACACATTGCTAGGGTTTTATTTTTATAAAAGAGGCAGAATATTCATGAATTTCCTGGGAAAGAGGTGGAGATTTCTAAGAACTGAGTTTTCTCCTAACTTGTTACTTTAAATGGTCAGGATCTGAACTGTCATGGCACTGGAGACTGTGTCATTTAGCAAGCTAATGGTTTATAATGAGCATATAATGAGGGCAAGGGCGAGCAAAATAGTCTCCATCTTGGTTCTAGCTGGCTTCAATCGGTTTTCAGCTGCATCCTGTTTTTTATGTGGGACCTTAGAAAACTAGGCCATCAACATGTTGAGAGAAACCATCTCAGCCACCTGTCTTGAGAAGTTCACCTTGTTGTTTATTCTAGGAAACTAGTTCTGCCCAACACCTTTCTCAACATGAAGTGTGAAACAAGACAGTGTTTCAGGGGTAGCACCTTGAAACAACCATAAACAGAGTGAGATATCATGGGAGAATGTGCTAGAGTGATGGGCAGTGTATTCATCTTGAAGAGACTTAAGAGGAAAGCTGATATAGAAGAGAATAGTGCAAATGCACACATACCAACTGGCTGATACAATTTATACTGAGTATTGTAATGAGAAATCTGACTCCATTCTTTATTGTTTGACTGTAGACAACTTTTAAACCTCGCCCCTCCTGTTCCCCCTTATGCCCCACATTTGGGCAAGCTGGTAAGAAAGCCTAGATGCTCCTTTCTTTTGCAACAGGGGAAAATCCAAACCACAGAAGGCTGACCCGTGCACGAGAAACTTCTGTCTAGCCCCACCCACTGACCACCCAAATGCCAACCCAGTCTCCTTTCCCTGCACCCTCAAGACACTTTAGACCTGCTTGGGCGGTTTTCTTTGCTATCCCCCAAAATGCCTGGTTATGTGAGTAATAAACCTTTCATTACCCACTTGGTGTGTGTGTAGTATCATGTGAAACAAACTTTGGGTCAGGATCTATCCTGCCATACAAACACAGTGATCACAAAACTATATTCCAAAATATATTTGAATTTTGGACAGAATTTCTGTCTTTGCTCAATGCGAGATGATATTAATCCCTTTCTTGAATAAAGGAATTTTTATACAGGACTAGTTTACCCTCCTTCATTGATCAAGTTGTTTTCATCTGCTAAGGCACACAAATACTGCTCAGGTCTGAGATTAAATCAGCCTTGTCTCTCTTTCCTCGTCTTTTTCTTTCATTTCCTTTGTTCTTACTTCTCCCAAACCCCTTTTTGATAATGTCATGCTGACTTGAGTTTCCAATTATGCTTGATTACTTGAAGAGTTGTGTTCACACAATACAATGGTTAGGGTTCTTTCAGCATACCAGTAATCCAGAAACTTGCTGTTATTGATACAGTTCTAGAAGTCCCTAACATAAGAAAATTGCTGGTCATGCCCTACAATGAGCCACTTGAATAACTCATAAATCATGGACTTAGGGGAACCTAAAGTATTTTTTAAAATCATATGGGGCGTGAACATTTGTTTTCCATTGAACTGCAGTAACACTCCAGTATCAAATGCTGTGTTAAAATTCAGGCCTGTGGAAATGATCACTCAGTCAACAAATATTTGGTTCACATCCCACAGAGGTCCAATATATACATTACACCGAATGCTTGGAGCAATACAATATATTTAACACTTGTCAAGGAAAGCTTCCTTTTCATTTGTTTCTAGCCAGCTTTCCAAAACTTTCCCCTAGAGACAAGATAGAGGAGACGAGAGTGGCAGTCTTCAAGAATGAGGAAAAGGCCAGAATGCAGGGGGAAGAAAGAGGAGGAATCTCTTGTCATCATTATGTTTCTTATACTTGTTTTGAGTAAAAATAAAAACCATTGAGATATTTTTCACCTGCCCAGGCCAAGTGAATCTTTGCTCCTGGCTACAGCTTTCAAATGAAAATAAGATACCATGAGAATCCTTGCTTTAAACATCTTTTATAGTCGTCTACTTTCCCCTGACTTTTCTTTCTATTGTTCCACAGGGCTTGCTATTTTATACATCATTTTTATTTTCTTTAAGCCAGCAAAATCCCGGTTTGGATGCTTTGCCTTCCAGTGACCTAGTTGCCTTATCATTCTATCTAATAGTTGTAAAATTAGAAAGCTCTGACAAATCCCTTATGGCCATGCTGAGCCCAAGGAAAGCATTTTCAGTGGCTCCTGGAAATGGAAACTCTGCGAAGAAACTTTGCTGTTGATAACTTTTCAACCAAAGGCACAATCTCAGAATGGGGATCTTGAGACTAAAATCACTCTGTAATTTAATTGTATCAATTTTAATTTTGTATTTATATCTTGTTGTTTGTTTCTGCCAGGCCCTAGAGGCGACATTCGTGGCTGTCATCTCACTTTGTTTCCCAGTATATTTCCCAGAACAGAACTCCATAGAATTTATGACCCAATTTTTGCCTTTTGATTTAATCTGAAAAATATCCAACTCATACCAAGCTCAGAGCTGGCAGTTAGGAACGATAAAGCTGTCTCTCTCTCAATGCAAGGTTGCTAAAAAGTGCAGACCAAGGCTGTGTTTCACTTCCTGTGCTGCTGTGTCTCTTACCTATGAATAGATATGCTTTAGTTTTTCTGTACTTATTTAATCATGCTTGTTCAAAGAAATTAACCACCATGGAAAAATTCTTCAAAAATATGTCTACTAAAAAAGGAAGTCATTCAAGAAATTTTCTCTCAGATGAAATTTGACCTGATGTTGGAAAATTAATGATATAAAATGTATAATAATGAGATAATATAGTAATTTTAATATAATATTGACAATTGTAGGAGACCTCATTATCTGTAGTCAAAAATGCTTTGTAAACATTTTATTGTCCACCCTGGGAAATTAATTATCAATAAAGTTTTCTGCATTACTTTTTGCATCATAAATGGAGTATTTTGAATAGGTGCTTTTAAAGGTCCTAGACTTGAACTATATTTGTATAGTCTAGGAAAAGCGAATCTTTAAAATATCTGAAATATTCAACTAATTTGGTTATTTGCTTGTTTTCTTAATAGTGATTATAAGGTATCAGACAAGGTCTCAAAATATTTGATGTACTAATTCATTTTATTCTTCAAACAGAGCTATAAGAGAAATGCTATTGTTTATTTTTAGAAATAAGAAAGATACAGAGAGGCTAAAAGTCTTACAAGAAATCACAAAACTAGTAATGAAGACAAGGAGATGAAAATTCAGGCTGTTTGGATTCTGACTCCACAATCTTAGCCACTCCCTGGCACTCTTCCTTAATACCATAAAATATTTATTCATGTTAGGTATATTTATTCCCATCAGTTAACATTAAACTTAGAAAATCTTTCCAAGTAAATTTTCTCAGAAATCTAGAACTAGAAAGCATATCTAATGAGTTACTTTGCTAGTACATACCCATAAACAGTAAAAAGATAACATTCTTCTAGGAAAAATATTATGCTTATGTGATGAAAGTGGATCTTGTACATTTGATAGCAATTTAATAGTTAAAATGTATTTTCTAGCCTTAGGTTGTTGGCAACATTTCTATAATTCATTTTTATTTACAAATTTTTCACTATTGGATTCTGCTTCGGCAAATGAATTAAATGCACTTAAAATGTGACTTCACACAAAGTTAAAAAGCTGTGCACATTTACCACACTTGGAAAACAGCTAATATATTTACTTTATTAAATGACAAGAAAAGATGCAAAAAAAAAAAAAAGGGCAAGTGGCACATTATCATTACTAAATGCAATGCCAGTGGGGATATAACAAAACAGATGGAAGTTAGACATGTTCCAAATTAAGAAACAAAAGCATGGATTACTAGCTAACCTTAAATAGCTGTCCACAGATTAGTCCCATAATGGGTACTGGGATATCAGCTCTCAATTAGGTCACAATGCGGCAAAGTAGAGAGAGACTCGAGAATGGCAAAGAAAAACGGTGATGCATCTATTAGAAATTGGGACTTTAAGAAGGGTAATTTCTTGAAATTGGCTTTGGATGAGTCAGATTTGAACTAGGTCATGAAATTAGAAAATTGCAGAAGATTTTAAGAGATAGGGGACTACAGTTCAAGCAAGGCATCAGGATTAGAGATATAAATTTTAAAGTCTTTGGTACAGAACTGTGAATGGAAGCTAAGAACCTGGATTAACTATATTAAGGGTAATTTTATTTCTGTGCCATTAGGCCTCAAGAGAATGTTAAAAAATAATGGTTATGAGTTCTGTCTTTTAAATTAGACAGATGTTGGCTCTGCCACATATTAGTAATATGAATGTAGGCAAATCAATCACTAAACCTTTCTAAGTCCTGATTTGCTAATCTGTAAAGTGGAAAAAGCATGTATATCACTATGGTAGGCAGAACCCTAAAACAGCCCCCAAGGTTCCTGCTCCCTGGCAGTCCTGCCCTGCATAATTGCCTCCTGCGGAACATGGGTAGAAGTGTGAGTACACTAAGATAATCCTCCTTCAGTTAGGGTAGGTTATATAGCAAAAGATCATGGCACCCCCATGATCACGTTAAGTTGTATCAGACTGGGTCACAGGTGACTGGAGGGAGAATTTGGAGAGATGCATTCCTGCTGCTCTAGAGGAAAGCAGACATTGAGCTTGTAAACTCTCTATGGGGACATGTGGTACAGAACTGAGGTGGCCCAGAGGAGCTGAGAATAGTTCCTAGTTGACAGGCGGCAAGAAGGCAAGGAAATGAATTTGCCAAAAACTGGTGAGCTTGGAAGAGGGCCCTAAGCCTCGACTGAGATTGCAGTCCTAGCCAACGCCTTGATCTCATTCCAGTGAAACCCTGAGCAGACCCAGATAATGCACCTAGATAGCGGAAACTGTGAAAGCACAAACGTGCACTGTTTTAGGTCGCTAAATCTGCGGTAATTTGCTAGGTGGCAACAGACAATCCATTCACAGACTTGGATAACTAAATATAATAAAATAATAATTAAAAACGACCTGTAGTAGTATATTCCACGTAGTACCAGCCAATAATTGGCACCTTGGTAGCATTATTAGATGTCCTTCTGGATCCCATTTGAAGGTGGAGGAGGGGTGACGCTGTGCAACTCCATCAGCTGAGGTCAATCCCAGTAAGGATTGTACGGGTCCTCCACTGCCCAAGCACAGTTAGGGTCTTTGGTGGTGAAGACCGCTGGGTCCTTCTGATCTCATTTTCTCCCATGTGTATAGTCATGGCCAAAGGGACCCAAATTGGTGGCTTATGGATGTGCTCACAGTGGTGGTGGCACCAGTGTCTGGGGTGTGGCACCCGTGGAATGACCTCAGAGCTGGGGTCTAGGACACAGGTGCTCATGGAATGGCTGCAGTTCTGGAGTCGATGCAATGGTGGCACTGGTTCTTGGGGTGCAGACACCCCCACTGCAGTGATGGTGGCTCATGCCTATAATCCCAGCACTTTAGGCCAAGTCAGGAGGATCGCTTGAGGCCAGGAGGTAGAGAGCAATCTGGGCAACAGTAGAGAGCAATCTGGGCAACATAGAGAGACCCTGTCTTTACAAAAAATTTTTTTTAAAAAATAGTTGAGCATGGTGCCATATGCCTGTAGTCTCAGATACTCAGGAGGCTGAGGCAGGAGGATCATTTGAGCCCAGTAGTTCAAGACTACAGTGCACTATGATTGTACCACTCTACTCCAGCCTGGGTGACAGAGCAAGACTCTGTCTATGGAAAAAAAACAAACTTTTAAAATAAAAAAGTATGATGGAAAATAATAAAAGTTGAGAGAAAAATAGAAAATATTTCAATAATTATAACATATCCTTTAGTAATTTCCAAAATTTTGTGTACTATGCTAATAGCTTGTTTCAAAATTAATTCATGATATCTCCTGGAGAAATTTTTTATAAAAGTACACCTTCTCTCCTCACAGTCTTACTGGTTTCAATCAAATAGAGCAGAAGTTGGCTACTTTTTTCTGTAAAGGGCCACGTAGTGAATATCTTGAGTTTTACAGGCCATATAGTCTCTGTCACAACTAGTCAACTCTGCCAATGTATTGTGAAAGAGGCCATAGACAATTTGTAAATGAATGAACACAGCACCAATCAAATTTTACTTTCCAAAACAAGAAGCATTCTGGGCTTAACCCCAATATAGATTGATATTCGCAATTTTATAACTGTTTTAAGTAAAATAATAAGATATAATCTCACAGTTGCTAATTGGTATATGAAAGATTGTAGTCTTTATAATATTTTTAAATACAATACCAAAATTCCATGTGTTTCATCTATAGATGCTTAACCATGGTAAAATTTATCATTAAGCCGGGCTCGGTGGCTCAGCCTGTAATCCCGCGCCTTTGGGAGGCTGAGGTGAGTGGATTGCCTGAGCCCGCGGGTTCGAGACCCACCTGGGCAGCGAGACCTCATCTCTACAATAAATCAAAAAATCAGCTGGGCATGGTAGCGCACGCCTGTAATTCCGGCTGCTTGGTAAGCTGAGGAGGAAGGATCGCCAGAGCCCAGCAGGTCGAGGCTGCGGTGGCAGGGAGCGGCCACTGCACTCCAGTCTGGGCGACAGAGTGAGACTCCAACTCAAAAAAAAAAAAAAATTATTGTTAAAACTAACTCTATTCAGAATAAGAGAATGGATTTCATGTGTAGAATTTTTACTTCATTTTTTTTCTTATTATAGGGATGCCAAAATCATACATCTTACTTACTGTGAATCCTAGAAACTAAGGATTGTTCTTTACAACTCATAAACATTATGTAGTTATTCTCACAACCTACTGAGGCAGGTAATGAACTCCTCATTTTACATTTGAATAAAGTGAAGCTAAAAAGATTACATAATCTTCTTGACAACCACAGTTATTATTTGACAGATCCGAGATTCAAATCCCAGTATGACTTTCAAAGCCTGTGCTATAGTACTGCTGTGATTAAATGAGAGTGAAAACATTCTTAAATCTAATTTTTCCCAACTGAAAAAAAGACAGGTTTACTCTGATAAAAGTTTACAGCTTAGTATAACATTATTTATAATTAAACTTACAGATTGAAACATATTTTCAAATGTGCTTTGGATATTATATTACAGTCTGAAAGTTGTCCATGAGTGAATATTGTTTCTTTATCAATCAATAGCTACAAAAACAGTTTGCAGTTTCCAATCAACATAGCCTTAAAGAACAGTGTGAAAATTTATTTTATTTACTTTATAATTACCAAATTCTGAATTTACAGAATTTGTAAATTATGAGTTACAGCTTATATTTTCAGTGTCATGATGCAATGCAGTGTATCTCCTGGTTATGATCTTGGGGGACAAATAATTTTAATACAACACTCTTCCAGGGACCTGACCCACAGTAACATTTGTAACTAAAATGCTAGTGAGTGAAGAATCAAATTTGCCTAAAGATATGTAAAATCTTATTCTTTGTTCATTCAAATATGTCAAAACCTTTGAATTTAAAAGGAATTTAATGCTTGTGAGTGAAAGTAGTGTGAAAAGAGTCACCAAAGTGTCGATGGGTACACTGTTGCAGTTAGGAGGAATCAATGATAAGCATTTAAGGTGATGAATACGTTAATTAGCTTGACTCAATCATTCTACACTGTATATATGTGTATACGCACATCATAGTTTCACTTTGTACCGCATAGATATATGCAATTATAATGTGTCCATATCTATTAAAAATGTAGATGTAAAAACTCAGTCTGATTTTAAATTCCCACCACCTAGTTGGTGACTTTGGGAAGATCACTTAATCTTCTTCAGCAACAGCTTTCCCACCTATAAATCAATACAGGGGAGGAGGTTTAGAATAGTTATAAAATATTATGATTGTATCACTGAGAAAACGATGAGCAAAATTCACATATCTAAACACTTAAATTAACTATACCAACATATTACTGGGCCATATAATTAACCCTCTTCTGTTCAATGTTTTTTATTTGTGATTTTGATGAAGATGCAATCTGTTTATCACATTTTCAGGTGCAATAAAGCCCAGAAGATAAGTAAATATGAGTAATGAAACAATCAAAACAAAGGCCCAAAATTTCAACAGGCTGAAACAGAATAATAGGACAACTCAATTAATATGGAATATACAATATTTGTTCTTACGAGCAAATACTAATGGCTCAAGTACACTTGGGGTTGTATACAATAACATTAACCAACGGCAGTACACAGCTATAAGAATTTATTTGGTATTTATAGATCTGTAATATAATTCTTTCTAATATCTTTAACTTCTCACTCTTCTCTATCATTTCATAAGACTTTCAACCAGAATTTAAATCTGGGTAAGCCTGGAGTATCTGTCATCTCTATGTCATCACCCAGGTCTCTGATTACACTTTAAAAATAACGTCATCTGGTTGGGGAGGTCGGTATCGCTATAAATCCATGGACTCCAGTCTACACTGAAGCTTCTACACAGCTCATAAATATTATGTTGCTTTTTCAGTCTTCTCTCACATTCTTCACAATTACTATTTTAAATATTTTCCACATTTCTCAAGCCTCAGACCTTCACTATTACCCTCAATTTCAATCCGTGTCTAACTTTTCTAATAAAAAGACTTCTACCCTCAGATGTCATCTCTCAAAACTACCTTGCAGATCACCCATTTGCTCTCCTTTGTACATCATTGTAGAGAAAATTTATTAACTGTGGACTAAAGCTGATTCTTCCACCTGTTCTTTGACTCTTGTAGTATATTTTCCTCCTTTGGCAGGTGCTCGTTACTTTTTTTTTTTTTTTTTTTGAGTTGGAGTCTCACTCTGTCACCCAGACTGGAATGCAGTGGCCGCTCCCGGCCACCGCAGCCTCGATCTGCTGGGCTCCGGCGATCCTTCCGCCTCAGCCTTCCGAGTAGCTAGAGCTACAGGCATGCGCTACCACGCCCGGCTAATTTTTTCATTTATTGTAGAGATGAAGTCTCACCAAGTTGCCTAGGAGGGTCTCGAACGCACGGGCTCAGGCAATCCACTCACCTCAGCCTCCCAAAGGCGCGGGATTACAGGCTGAGCCACCGAGCCCGGCTGCTCATTGCATTTTTAATAATCTTTCTATATTTTGTAAAATTTCATACTATGAGACTCGCCTCTGTTACTTCACACCTGCTTTGTAAGTGGGATACAAGCACGTGACAGAGACTTTGCCAACGGGATGCAATTATTTTATTCTGCTTAAACTAGTAGACTGCATTTGTCTTTTGGCAATGAAGAACCCTCAGTAAAACAAATCATATTTCCCTTTCCTTTACAAGAACTATGAAATACTCTCATTCCTGTGTCTTCAATTTCTCGATAGCACCTGAACTACTCCAGTCCTTCTCGTCTAATAAATCCCTCCAACAGTCTCATTTTATGGCTTTTCTGAAAGCAAACATTAGTTTATTCATTCTAATTCAGGGCTTTGAATACCTTACCTCCTAGTCCTACCATAACACAGGCTGATCTAGAAGTTTTTTACACAATTGAGGATTCTCTCCTACTAAAAGATTTCTTTCAGCTTCCCCAATTCCATACTTCCTTGTGGTGTCTGCCTCTTTGGCTGTCTTTTCTGTCTTCTTTGCTGTCTTCTCTTCTTCTTTCTGATTCCTGAAGTCTTAATCTAAAACCTCATCTTCTTATGAATTTGCCCATGTTCACTAGGACATCTCTTCCACGCCCATTGTTCAGCTTCAATTAACATAATCCCAAAATTTGCGTCTTCAGAATATCTCTGAACTTCCAACACCTGTAGCCAAGAAACATAATGCAAGTATCCTCCTTGGCTGTATCTTTAGGTATCAAAGTCAAAGGTTCAAAACTAAACTCCTGATCTATGCACATACACACACATACACACACACACACACACAGAGAGAGAGAGAGAGAGAGAGAGAGAGAGAGTTATCCACAAGTATTTTTTATACATGGTACATCTATCCACTCAATGCCCAATACAGAAAACCTGAGAATCATCAAAAATCAACATAAAATAATCTGAGATTATGTCTAAGTTCTATATGTACATATATATAAGTTATATATGCTACTTCATTCTTTATCCCCAATATCTATGTTATTGATGTGAAGTGGAGTATCGAAAGAGAAGGGAGTGAGAAAGCCTTTATATCTCCTCCATGCTTACTTTTTAAAAAGGTTCTTTAGAGTCTATGTACACAAAATGCCATTAATCATCAGGTTCATACCAAGTAGTACTTTACAATGTATTTTTATCCTTAATCCGACAGAAGTCTATATTCCACTTTAGAAAGAAGACAAAGTGAGCCTACCAGCCAAACAATATGTTTGCAATCTCTAGCTGTGATTTCAAAGAGGTTTCTGTGGAAGTACTTTTCTATCCCACTAGTTTTTAATAGGAGAGGGAAAATTGGTTTACAATATGAACTTTTAAACTTTCCCTTATTTTCATACCGATTGCTTGCCCCACACTTGAACCCAACAATTTCCCATATATTCAAGTGTTTTTGTAGTCATGGTTCATAGCCAGAATCAAAGCAGTTTAGCTGAATGAGACTCTGCTGTCATATGGGCCACAGATAAAAAAGACCAGGCACATAAGTGGCAGCAATTCATGGACTTTCTAATGTATTTTTTCTATTGAACTAAACTACTGAACTTTCTAAGGTTTATCTCTGAATTTTGACCTTCATTTGTCCAAGTTCTCCTTGAATGTGAGGCATTTCAACTAGTGAAATAGTGTACTCATGTGGTTGTAGTCATAATCCCTTACAATTGGAGTAATTTATTCCTTAGCTTTTTCAGAGTTTGTGATTATTTTCAATGCATGAGATAACTTTCTAATTATATCACTGGCATTGCATTAGTGATCTCAAAATAGCTATGGCAAACTAAAAATTATTTTCATATTACATAGATTTATAATTCTTTAGAAGGCCTTCCCAAGTTATTAAAGAAATGAAAGGGATAATAGAATGAATGAGTGGGATAAAGAATTGAATAATTAAGAAAATGGGAAGGTTGAAGGAAGTAAAACTTTTAGTGTAACACTTAGTGCCAAGTAGGGTCAAGAGAAAAGAAAATGTTTAAAGATCGATCATAGACATAAAGCAGGGGAGGAAATATGTAATTGTGACAGGCTAATGATTAATGTTTACAGAGGTAGCTACCTCACATTCCCAATGGAAAAATAGAAAAATACAGTTTTTTCCCCCACACATAAAAAGGCCAAGGTAAATATTCTACTGAGTGCAATGGCAGCAATATATAAAGGTGAGGGAGGCTCTGAAGTTACAGGGTCTAGGTTGATATTTCCTACCTGTATGACCTTGAGCGAGCTATTTTACCTTTTTATGCCCCTGATTCCTCATCTGTAAAAGGGGTAACTATAGTGTTGTCTTTAAGGTTAAAAAACATTATTATTATTAAAATGTTACTTAGCACAGTTTTCAAACTACATGAGAGTTCAAAACATTATTAGACATTATTATTGTTAGAGTAATATGGGAAGGATATGGGGATAAAGGGATTCAATAGACAAGATCTTCAAGGTTACAGGGTTAGTGAGGAGGAGAAATCAGGTGGGAAGTAGGAAACATGGAAGTCAGGGATGGAGCCTCTGTATGACAATTATTCTTCTATAACCTTTTCAGAGATTCGGGCAGGGGCAGCATGTTTAAGAGGCTCAATTTTAGAATTAATAAGCAGCAGCGTCAGTCTTCAAAGGCAAATATTTCTAACTGAAATATTCTGAAAATTGCACTCCTCTGAAAGTGGCTTAAAGATCTCAGCTATCTTCTTAAACACACACACATGTAATAACAACAATAACAACAACACCAGTAGTAGAAGGAGTTTAAAAGCCACCATTCAATCACACGTAAAAAAGCTGAACAAACTAAAAAGCCAACAACTTTAACGAACTTCATCAGAAAAGTGCCATTAAAGGCAAACAACAGCCCCCAAAATTAGAGAAACAGGTGAATACAAAGAATCACAATCTACTGGAGCAGAAATCTCCATGGAAACCTGTACTGGGGCAAGGGGGGAAGAACTGTAACTGACAAGTTGCTGGAGGCTCAGTGTAGACAAATCTGAAAAAAAATCCAAGAGGATACCATTAAAGGGGGGTCTTCTCACTGTTGTGAGTTTTACCCCCAGGAGTTCTATTAGGTCCTCACAGTGAGTATCAAAGAAAAATCCCCTTATTTTTCCAGCAAGGGGTGGGGAAAAAAGAATTATTTTGAAATATGACAAAGCATACTATTCTTCTCAACAATGCCCACCCTCAGGAGAAACTGTTTTACCACAGCCTAGCCTTCTTGGGTTTTATCAGAGCCTAAACTACCTGGGCACGGGAAATACACACCTCAGCCCACTCCGACTATCCTGTCCAACCGAAGAGTGGGGAAGAAGAACTAAGAAGTACTGGTAAGTTCCTAGTCCAGGAACACAGGCTAACCCAAAGACTGCAGCTATTATAGCACTATAAAGCTCTTCCTTTCACCCCACACCTCACCATCACATTACTAACTGCCTATTTACAGGACTTCTTTTTACCCAGTACATTATGACTGCCTTTCGACAACGACAACAACAACAACAACAAAAATGGAAAGGAATACCAAAAGACAAAAAACACAATTTGAAGAGACTGTACAAACATTAAAACCAGAGTCAGATATAATTGGAATGTTGAAATTATATCAGACTAGGATTTTTTAAAGGTATAATTAAAACACTAAGGGCTTTAATGAAAAAAGTAGACATCATGCAAGAGAAGATATTAAGGTAAGCAGAGAGATGAAAATTCTCAGAAAGAAACAAAAAGAAATGCTAGAACTCAAAAATACTGTAATAGATCATTGAAAATACCTTTATGGGCTCATTAGAAGACTGGACATTGCTAAAGAAAGAATTTCTTTTACATGTATGATAACCACTTGTATATTTAATTCTAAATTGTACCCCCACATTTTTAAAATAAAAAAAAAATCTCTGAACTTGAGGATATGTCAACAGAAAATTCTAAAACTGCAAAGCAAAAAGAAAAAAGACTGGGGTGAAAAGAGAACAGCATGTTCAAAAACAGCAAGTCAACTGCAAAAGGCATAACATGTTTAATGGGAATTTCAGTAGAAGAAAAGAGAAACGAGCAAAATAAATATTTGAAACAATAATGACGGAATATTTCCTCAAATTAATATCCGACACCAAACCACATATCCAGTAAGCTCAGAGACTACCAAGCAGGACAAATGTCCCCACTCCCCTCAAAAAAACTACACTAAGGTACATCATATGCAAACAGCAGATAATCAAGGAAACATTTTTTAAAATCCTAAAAGAAGTCAGAGGAAATTAAAATCCCTATCTATGGAGGAACAAAAAATTGCATTTGACTTCTTTTCAGATACCATGCAAGCAAAACCAAAATGGGATGAAATATTTAAAGTGTTGACATTTCAACTGCCTGGTGTTGTGGAAAAGGCAAGACCACCACGGAGACAGTGAAAAGATTAATGTTTACTAAGGGACAAGGGAGGGGAAGGAAAGATGAATACGTGGAGCACTGAAAATTTTTAAGTCAGTGGAACTCTTCTATATTATACATGTGTTAAAATCCATGGAATGCACAACAAAGAGTGAACCTTGATGTAAACTATGGACGTTGGGTGATAATGTGTCAACACAGGTTCATGGATTGTAGTAAATGTATCACTGTGGTGTGGGATGTCACCAGTGGGGAAAGTTATGCATGTGGGGAGTGGGAGTATGTGGGAATCCTCTGTACTTTCCACTCAATTTTTCTGTGAAACTAAAACTCCAATAAATATTTTTTAATGTTTCAAACCAGAGATAATAGTACTTTTTAATACTTTTGAGCACAAAGTAGTGCTCAATAAAAGCTAACCAGTATTAAGATGATGATTCAGATTCCTCACATTTTCCTTTTTAAAAAAAAATTTTTATTTTAAAGATATGGGGTACAATTCAGGGGTTAGATATAATAATGTTCATTATGCAGGTACCCTTGTTGATGGGGTGTGCCCCCATCTCCCCTGAATTTTCCCACTACTGCCAATCCTCCCCTCTCCCCCTAGCAGTTCCCTCTACTGCCAATCCCTTTCTTTTTTTTTTTTTTTTTTTTTTGAGTTGGAGTCTCACTCTGTCGCCCAGACTGGAATGCAGTGGCCGCTCCCGGCCACCGAAGCCTCGACCCGCTGGGCTCCGGAGATCCTTCCAAGTAGCTGGAACTATAGGCGCGCGCAACCATGCCCGGCTGATTTTTTGATTTATTGTAGAGATGAGGTCTCACTGCCCAGGCAGGTCTCGAACCCACGGGCTCAGGAAATCCACTCACCTCAGCCTCCCAAAGGCACAGGATTACAGGCTGAGCCACTGAGGCCGGCTCCAATCCCTTTCTTATAGTTTTTTTTTAAAATATGTGGGGTACACTTCAGGATTAGGTATACAAATGTTGATTATGCAGGTACCCTTGTTGATGAGGTGTGCCCCTCCCACCTCTGGCAGTTTCCCTTAACTGCCAATCCCACCTTATCTCCCCTGGCAGTTTCCCACTACTGCCAACCCAGTTCTTACAGAATTATGATAATAGTTCAAGCTCTACTTAAGAGTGAGAACATGTGGTACTTAGTTTTCTGTTTCTCTGATAGATCACTGAGTATGATAGACTCTAAATCCATCTAAGTTGCTGCAAAGTCCATATGTTTGTCCTTATTTGTGGCTGCATAATATTCCATTTGTGTATATGTATCACAATTTTTTTTTAATCTAGTCCAGTTTCAATGGGCAGCATGGTTGGTTCCATGTTTTTGCTATTGTGAATAGTGCTGCAGTAAACATGCGTGTACAGGTACCTTTTTTGTAGAATGATTTGAGTTCCTCCAGGTATGTTCTCCACAGGGGAATTGCTGGGTCATATGGAAGGTAAATTTCTAGTTCTTTCAGAAACCGCCACACTGTTTCCCAAGGAGGTTGCACTAGTTTGCATTCCCACCAGCAGTTTGAAGCGTTCCCTTCTCTCTGCATCCTTCCAAGCATCTATTTTTGTTTGTTTTATTAATGATGGCCATTCTTACTGGGTTAGATGGTATCTCAATGTGGTTTTGATTTGCATTTCTCTGATGATTAATGAGGCTGAGCACTTTTTCATGTGAAGAACCTATTCAATAAATGATGCTGGGAAAACTGGCTGATCACATGCAGAAGACTGAAACAGGACTCCTACCTATCATACAGAAAAAACAACTCTAAATGGATCAAAGACCTAAACATAAAACCTCAAGCTAAGCCGGGCTTGGTGGCTCAGCCTGTAATCCCGCGCTTTGGGAGGCTGAGGTGAATGGATTGCCTGAGTCCGCAGGTTCGAGACCCGCCTGGGCAGCGAGACCTCATCTCTACAATAAATCAAAAAATTAGATGGGCGTGGTAGCGCGCGCCTGTAGTTCCGGCTACTCGGAAGGCTGAAGCGGAAGGATCGCCGGAGCCCAGCAGGTCGAGGCTGCAGTGGCCAGGAGCGGCCACTGCACTCCAGTCTGGGTGACAGAGTGAGACTCCAACTCAAAAAAAACAAACAAAAAACAAACAAACAAAAAAAACCTCAAGCTATAAGAACCTTAGAAAAACCAGGCTCGGTGGCTCAGCCTGTAATCCCGGGCCATGGGAGGCTGAGGTGAGTGGATTGCCTGAGCCTGCGGGTTCGAGACCCACCTGGGCAACTTGGTGAGACCTCATCTCTACAATAAATCAAAAAATTAGCCAGGCGCAGTAGCGCGTGCCTGTAGTTCCAGTTACTTGGAAGGCTGAGGCAGAAGGATCGCCGGAGCCCAGCAGGTCGAGGTTGCGGTGGCCGGGAGCGAACACTGCACTCCAGTCTGGGCGACAGAGTGAGACTCCAACTCAAAAAAAAAAAAAAGAGAACCTTAGAAAATGCAGGAGACATCCTTATGGAAATTGAAACTGGCAACAAATTTCTGATCAAAACCCCAAGTGCCCATGCCATAAGAAATAAAGTAGACAAGTGGGACCTCATCAAACTGACAAGTTTCTGCAAAGCCAACAAGAGTGGGGTGACAGCCCACAGAATTGGAAAAAATACTTACCAACTGTATATCTGACAAAGGCTTACCATCTAGGATCTACTAGGAACACAAATGTGCTAAAAGGAAAAAAACAAACAGCCACATTAAAAATGGGCAAAAGACATGAATAGACACTTCTCAAAAGAAGATATACAGGCAGCCAACAGATTCCTCACACTTTCTTTTTTTATTAGTTTTTTTTTTTAAGTAGTGGGGTACAATTCAGGTTAGGTATACAAATATTCATTATACAGGTATCCTTGTTGATGAAGTGTGCCTCTCCCTCCCCTGGCAGTTTCCCTCAACTGCCAATCCACTCCCTTCCCCTGGCAGTTTCCCACTACTGCCAATCCCTTTCTTATAGTATTATGATCATTTTTCAAGGTCCACTTATGAGTGAGAATATATGATACTCTGTTCTTTGTTTCTGTGATAGATCACTGAGTATGATACACTCTAAATCCATCCAAGTTTTTGCAAAGTTCATATGTGTGTCCTTCTTTGTGGCTGCATAGTATTCCATTGTGTTTATGTGCCACATTTTTATAATTCAATCCAGTTTCTATGGGCAGTATGGTTGGCTCCATGTTTTTGCTATTGTGAATAGAGCTGCAACATACATGTGTGTACAGGTATCTTTATGGTGGAATTACCTGAGTTTTCTGGGTATATCCCCAATAGGGGAATTGCTGGGTCTTATGGAAGGTCAATTTCTAGTTCTTTCAGAAATCACCACACTGTCTCCCAAAGAGGTTGCACTAGTTTGCATTCCCACCAGCGTTCCTTTTTCTTTGCATTCTCGCCAGTATTTGCTGTTGTTTTGTTAATGATGGCAATTCTTACTGGGGTTAGGTGGCATCTCAATGTGGTTTTGATTTCCATTTCTCTGATGATTAGGTATCTATGACCATACACAAAAATTGACTCTAAATGGATCAAAGACCTAAATGTAAAACCTCAAACTATAAGAACTGTAGAAAATGCAGGAGACTCTCTTATGGGGATTGGAGCTGGCAACCAATTCCTGATCAAAACCCCAAGTGCCCATATCATAAAAGATAAGATAGACAAGTGGGACCTCATCAAACTGACCAGCTTCTGCAAAGCAAAGAAACCATCAAGAGAGTGGGGAGATAGCCCACAGAATGGGAAAAATACTTGCCAACTGCATATCTGACAAAGGTCTAAAATCCAGCATGGACAAGGCACTCAAATGTACCAAAAGGAAAAAAACAAACAGCCCCATTGAAAAATGGGCAAAAGACATGAGTAGGCATTTCTCAAAAGAAGATATACGGGCAGCCAACAGACACAGATTCCTTACACTTTCGATTTTCTTTTTCCTCCCCCTCCTCCTCCTCTGTCTCTACTTCTTTCTCCTCCTCCTTCTTGTCCTCCTCTTCCTCCCCTTCCTGTCTCTTGCTCCCCCTCCCTTCTCTATTTTTCAGTGTCTGGCCCAGGAACATAAAATTATCTGTATTGGTTGAACTGAATGAATATGGATGTTGATCATATTTTTTCTATCTAATTCTGGGGCACACAAATAGTAGGCAATGTGCACAACATATTCATAGACTTGCCTTATAGACTGTTTATGGTTATGACTACCAAAACAAATTATTGTAACAATTTTAAGGTGAAACGGAACTAGTGAAAGTGTTGCAAACAGGCAACCATTTAGAAATGATTGTATTTTTCCTAAAGAAAGTGGGTCACACCTGGAATCCCAGAACTCCGGGAGGTCAAGGTAGTAGAAGGATCACTTGAGCCTAGGAGTTCCAGACCAGCCTAGGCAACATAATGAAACCTTGTCTCTATGAGAAATCAAAAAAGTTAGCCAGGGGTGTGGTGGTGCACACCTGTAGTCTCAGCTACTAGGGAGGCTACAGTGGAAAGACCACCTGAGCCCAGAAGGTCAAGGCTGTGGTGAGCTATGATCATGCCACTGTACTCCAATCTAACTAAATAAACAAATAAATAAGCAAATAAACAAACAAATAACAACTTTGATAGAAGGGAGATTAACTGAGTTTTACCAAAACTCTTTTGTGAAAGAGTAGAAATTGGTGACCAACTTCTAAGCTCTTGTAAAACCCAGAGACTTTGAACTGACTACTATATAGTAAGTTGCTCCTAAGATGTCCAGCAAAGTCAATTGGTTATCACTAAATTAAGTTCATTCCCGTGTACAAGGCATCTACAACTTGAGGAAAGGTTTGAGCTGACAACTAAAGCAGTAAAGCAGAAAATGAGAATAATTTCTAATATTTTTCTTTGTGTTTATTTGGGTCAATTCTTGCTAAACAAGCAATTCTGTGCTACCTAGCTATTGCACAGGTACACACACATACACATACACATACACACACACACACACAGCCCCTACCTGTCACCAACTAATCCTCCTTCCTGATCACTCTTTCTTTCTCAGATCCCACTATAATGGTCCATCTCATTTTCTACCTTCTTGATATGCCCTTCTCTATCTTCTCTTTATCATACTGATATAAAAATATGCTTCTAGTCTTCACCCTAACTTTGCGATATCCAATTCCTATAGGTCACCATTACTTCTTAGTGGTTTGCTCTCCAACTTTCTTGTTCAGTTCTCATCTCTACCATATTGTAACCATCAGCTGACTTTCTACCCAGATATCCCGTTTGCACCAATAACATCAAAACACCCAAACTGATTTTATCACTTTCCTACTATGACACTCTTCATCCTGGGTTTCCTGTTTTAGTTTCTGTTTCCGTCATTATCCAGATTGCTCAGTCTTGAAAACATTGCTGTTTCACCGTGAGATCTCATTCCACTTTGACCTACAACATACTCATTGCCAAGTCCTGTTTCTTCTGACTCAGAATCTATTCTCTCTTTTTTACTATTGTCCCATCCTTAACTTGATCCTCGCTTCCACTCACCTGAACCACTGTTATAGGTTTTTTAACAACCTCTTACTCTTCCTAATTCAAGCTATCCGTACTTTACTGAAAGCTTAGTATTCCTGAAGGGCATTTCTAATTTTGCTGCTTCTCTGCTCATAAACGTTTAATGTCCCTGGCTGCAGAACGAACTCAGTTTCTTTATTCTGGCATGCAAGCCACCTATGATCCTCCTCTTGCCTCTTTTTCAGGCTCTGTTTCCTATTATTCCTCTTCACGCAGTCCATACTCCTGGCTTACTGAACTCCAGACATTTCTCGATGTACCCCTCAGGTTGCCACACTGCTTCCCCTGCTCATGCTCTTCCCTCTTTCTTCTGGTACAATAAGCTCACCATAAGCTGAACGAAATAATCAATGAATTAATTCACTAAATTCCCCAATTAGAGTGGACACTCATTGAATTAAGTGTCTGTATCTGATGCGTCTCAGATCCTCCCCCGAGTTTTGAGCAAACTTGCTTTGAAAATTTTTTTAAATGAATGTTTCCTTATCTCAGTTAAGCTGTTAAAATCTTACTGTTTTTTTTTTAACAATTGTATTCATATTAGTGTATAACCTTTATTCTTCCTTTACTGGTAAATTACTTATCTAGTTTACTATTCTGCCATAGGGTAGATAGGAAAGATTTCCCCCCTATGATTACCATCTGGAGGTATAGTCTGCCTCAAGGAGCTCGATCCAAACCATCCTATTCTGTCACCATCCAGGTTTCAAACTGTTCCTATTGTAAAGACATCACTCATGTTTATCACACACTACTCAAGATAACAAAAGCATGGACCCAACCCTGTTGCTCATTGAAAGAGGACTGGATAAAGAAAATGTGGTGCACATACAGGATGGAATATTACTCAGCCATAAAGAAGAATAAAATTATGGCCTTCACAGAAACTTGGTTGCATTTGGAGACCATCATACTTAGTGAACTATCACAGAAACAAAGACCTGTATATCACATGTTTTCATTAATATTGGACCCTGAACACTAGCACAATAGCACAAGGGTGGGATCGACAATCATGGGGCACTGCTGGGAGTGAGGGAATGTGACAATACTGGGTGAGCAAGGGCCCAAACTTCACCTGCATGCAGCCTACTTATGTAGTAAATCCTCACTTGTACCCCACAACTCTATAATAAATATATCAATTTTTTTTTAAAAAGACATCATCTGCTCATTTCTTTTTTCTGCCAACCATATTCCCTTTTTTCTACAGCATATTTCAAATGTCTGCAAGGCAAGAATATTTCCTTTTACATGTGAATGCCCTGCCCTCCACTAAGCTAGGAAACTAAAGGTTGAAAAAAATTACTATAGGTATTTGAAGTTCATGACAAAAAGAGATATTTGTATTTCTGAGAGGTATGTTTATGACTAAAAAAAGAACTTTATTTTTAATTATGTGAATCTATTTTAATTGATATCAAATTATATGGCGATATTAGATTATTATTATTTCATTTGGGTGATGTGATTTTTATAGTCATCAAAATAATCGTCATAATCACAATATGATTCAAACATACAAAAATGTTTTAACATTTTTAAAATTATCATGCAAAACTTTAAACTTTTTTCTGTGCTTTTAACCTGTTCTAAAACTAAATCATGTTAAATTCATTCTAGTACACATACATGATATATAAATATATTTGAAATATATTGTCTTCATTCAACTACTGTTTATCACAAGCAATGGCTATTTTCACATGAACTAAAGTATCTGATATAATCAATATTTCCTGATTGGTAGCCCAATCATCTTGGTTTTGCAATTTAGAGCTTTTTAAAATATAAGATATATAATTTAAGATATTTCTGTAAATTAGTGCCAATACACATCATTTTAGTAACCGGAAAATCTTCCAAAATTTATTCTTAAAATGATAGCTAGTTACTTTTTCAAACATTTGCATTTTGCTTCTAAATGTTTTTCTTAAGTGTGTTAAAATATTATCATTCTAGCAAATCACTAAATACTTTACCCATACTTCTAAAATCTTTGGAAATCAAATGTTGAATTTGAACAGTTATGATTTCTAAAACATAAATAGCAATATTAATGATACACATTCAATGCATAATTATCTACTATCTACAAATGGTCAAAAATATCAGTCTATGGTTTTTATATTTTTAGAGACATAACGGATATAACAGACAAAGCAAATAAAATTCTTTTTTTTCTTGTCACCAAGTTTGTGGTTTCTGTGTTGTTCTGTTTTGTTTTTTTTCATTTTTGTTCTGGAGTTTTTGTTTGTTCTGCTTTTACAGGCATGCATGCATTCATTAATATATATTAATGAGAAATACTGGAGAAGAAGCTATCATATAGTCTGTAAATTAATAAGCTGTTTAATTCCTTTGCCCTCTCAAGGAAACGTGTCCTGTTGGTCTCTAGGCAAGTCTAATTGAGAGAGATGTTGTTGTCCCTGAGATTCCATATAATCTACTAGATGGCAAAAATTATGGCACTGGAATTTACTTTTTTTTTTTTTTTTTTTTTGAGTCAGTCTCACTCTGTCGCCCAGACTGGAGTGCAGTGGCCGCTCCCGGCCACCGCAGCCTCGACCTGCTGGGCTCCAGCGATCCTTCCGCCTCAGCCTTCCGAGTAGCTGGAATCACAGGCATGCGCTACCACGCCCAGCGGATTTTTTTATTTATTGTAGAGATGAGATCTTGCTGCCCAGGCGGGTCTCGAACCCGCGG